>NW_004567106.1:64830570-64854070 GCF_000260355.1 Condylura cristata | reverse complement strand
ATCATCCTTTATTCTACTGCTTTGCTTTACATACATACCATACACTGAACTTTCTTTTTAAAATACAATGACAATCTTTGTCATTTAATAGACCATTCAGACCACTTATATTTAGTGTAAAGACTAACAGATTTGATATCAATCCTTCCATTTAATTTTGTTATTATTTATTTTCCCTAGGGTTTTTCCTTTCTCATCTTTCTTATGTTTGCCAACTTAATAAATATTCTATTCATCCTATTTTTGTCTTTGTTAAACTGGAGATTTGGTATCTCTCTAATAACTTTCTTATTATCTGGATAAGCTGACACATTAAAAAAAAATAATTCCCTTCCTCCTCCAATCTGTTCCTCAGTTCCACAATCGTTTGCACCTTCTACAATTATCCTCTCTATTATTCAGAGATTCTTTGTCCAATTAACCCTGAAGTTACCATCTCACAAGTACTACAGAGCTGTGGTCTGACAAGGACAAGTCTTACAGTAACAAGAAATGCAATGACTATCAAGACAGGAGAGGCTGAATTGGGGTTCCCCTTTCTTTCCAGACCTGAACTTCCTGGTGGAAGTTGGAACCTCCTGGGGTGGGGGTGGGGGCCAGCAGACTACTATGTATTAGAAGTGCCTCCAACTTCCTTGGTTGACAGTAAAAACTTGGGTGAACAAAGATAGAACATACAGTCATCTCAGATGAATAGCTGAGTCTACAAAAATTGAACAAGATGCACATTCTGTCTTGCTCGGGTCAGAATACAACTGTGGCTTTGGGGTATATTGCAAAGCTTTTAATTTAGTCCAAAGTTAACAAATTTGGAAGTGCCATACTGTTTTCCATATTGGCTGTATCTATGTATAACCCCATCAGGAATATGCAAGGGAGGCATATAAATCTCTTTTCTCCACGTCCTTAGCAACACCTGTCACTTTTTGGACAAAAACATTCCAACAGGTGTGAAGCGCTATTTCATTGTGGTTTTCATTGTCACCTTAAAAAAAATTAAGAAATTTGGCTTAACTCAGCAATTTTGAAGCTGCTTCCAGAGAACAAGCTGATAGGGAGGTAAAAGTAAATAACTAAAGATTCTATACATCTATCAATTGATCCTGGAAAAGACATATTGTGATATAATACGAAATACAGGATCAGTCTTCTCAGTTACTGGCACAAGAACTAAAAGCCTTGGTATTTTTTTAAGTTGAAAGTGTGAAAAGAGCATCTTTTGTTCTACTGTGGTCTCTCTTAGTGGGCCTTTAGTTTCAGGCTGGGACCTGGTATATAGCAAGGTTAAATTGTGATTAAAAATTTGTAGCTTTCGGCCCTCCCTGGTGGCACAGCAGATTAAAGCACTGCACTGAGAAGCTAAACCCACTTCAGTATGAGTTCGATCCCTCCCTGCCCCAGAGGTGACCCATATGGCGCAGCAGACCTCTCCTGACCCGCCCACTGCTCCCCTCAGCAGTGTGCTTTGTTAATCGGTCTGTTCTGCTCCCCACTCTGTCTCTGGTGAATCAGCTCACCACCCCTGTACCTGTGACCTATACCCAGGTTCTGTATGCATAAATAAATAAATTCTTTGAAAAAAACTTTTTCAAACTTTTAGCTTTACCGAAACCCCACCCCCAACCTCCATGGAAGGGAGAGGGGCAGGGAGTGAGTTAATATTTGATCATATATATGTGATGAAACCTCCATAGGAAACTCAAAATTACATTATATTAAATTATATTCCTATATGGATATATGTATTGAAATGCTGGGAGACGGTTATGTTTTAACTCTTGGGGCAGAAGCTGTAGTACTGGGGACCCTTCTGGACTTAATCCTCTATAATCCCCCTCTGACTGTCTTTGCCTCCTTTATCATGTACTTTATAATAATCCAGCATTACCATTTAAATAAAGTGCTTCCCAAGTTAGGTGTATCACTATCTCAGATTCTTGAGGCTGATGAGGAGGTCACAGGAACTGATTTATAACTGGCTGGTCAGAAGTTCAAGAGGTACAGGACTTAGAATTGGCACCTGAAGTGGGAGGAAGTCCAAGGGAAACCATGGACTCTACTAACTGGGTAGTTAGTGTCAGAACTGTATTGCGTTATAGGACACAAGAATTGACTGGAGAGAGGGAAAAAAAAAATCCCACATACATTTGGCATCATAAGTGCTGGGAGTAAAACCCAGCTGATAAAGAAGAGGTGTTCTTCCATCTCATCCTAGATTTCATATATGTGACAGAATCTAAGAAAAGAGGAAGCTCTTTTTCTTGTGGTTCTGGTCAGACACAACAGATAACCCGCATTGTCTACATTGCTTACTACTTCATCAAACATAACCACACACCTCTCAGCCCTTTGAGAGAGTTGTTATTTTTCTTCCACTGCCATTTCAAGTTACATAATCTTATGCTCAGAGGTTAAGCGCTTTATCCCTGAAACAGAAGTCAATGACTTATTTGGTTGGTGTTCAGACAAAATATCTTATTTAAAATCATGGGCTCTTTCCAATACATAACACTATCAAGAATAGCATAGCTGCAGCCCCTTTGAAATTATGAGCGGATTCTCCTCTGAAGAATATTTACTGAATAATCTCATTTAGAAAGAAATAGCAGCTGGAACAGCCGAACAGCTAACTCAGTCAATCAGTTCCATTATTTGCAATGAATACAAGTGAAGTGGGTCGATATTAAAAACATTGTTTCCTCTGATTTTTTTTAAGAAGTAGGAAGCAAGGGACTATGATCTAGGATCAACATAGTATAGGGTGTGCAGTTCCCCACATCCCTCCATATAATACTCAGATGGACATCACTCCACGCCAGCGAACACATGCAAGTTCCCAGTCTCTATGCAGATGCTTGACATGTGTCACTTACTTGCCATCCAACAACAAAGATATTATTATTCTCAACCTACTCATAGGCACCCGAGTTTCACAGAGGTTTAATTTCCTAAAATCACACAGTCAGAAAGTTTGGATTTAATTCCAAATTTAACCACGCCAGTGACTTAGGACAATTTCCCCTCCTCTCTCTCATCTCGTGGTTCATTTTTCCTTCTTACACATTTAATTTTCCCTTTCCTGATTCATTCCAGGGTGCAAGCTTCTGCCATTGAACAGGAAGTGAATATAGGGCTATCCAGTGGCACAAGTTTGATCCCTGGCCAGGGAGCTGACCCACAGGGCATAGCAGACCTCCCCTGTCTCCCTGCGGCTCCCCTCAGCAGCAAGTTTCAGAAGATCTGCCTGTTCTATTCCCCACTCTGTCTCTGGTGAATCTCTCACTGCCCCTGCACCTCTGGTCTATACCCCAGTTCTTGTATGCATAAATAAATTAGTCTAAAAAAAAAAGAAGTAGATATAAAATGTAACATCTTGTATCTATTTAAACTAACGGGAACACTGAGCATCACAGACACCACAGCCTATCATAGAAGTAGTTCCTCTCCACCTTCCCTTTCCAGGATTATCCACTGTCATGAGACTGCTTCTGTGGAGTAGCCAATTTAAAGTAAATGATTTGTGACATTGTTTCAGGGCAACTCCATGTAAATTGGTTTCCTGACTGTGAGATTTCACCCATGCACTTGAGATTCAACTACAGGCACACACAAAAAGGTTAATAATGGGTTTATTTATGAGAAAAGGAAAATGAATAACTCAAGGAAAGAGAAAGAGATAAGTTGATTAATGAGTCCTACCAGTCTCACTGACCTGGGACCCCAACAGCATACTCAAAACCGCTGAAAAGCCAAGAAACAAGACACAAGCCATAAGGCCCCCCCCAGAACCCACACGTCCAGTTTTATATCCAAACCAGGCACTTAATTCCACCCTCAGGTCCCAGCGTGCTTCTCTTTGGTGTCGATGGGATTTTTAGTTCCAGTGTCTGGGTTGGGAGGTGGAGTCCACAAAACCTGTGTCTGTAGAGTTCATTCGGGACACCCTTTCCTCCTTACAACATGATGTAATTCTCTGCACAGGAATATAACAATTTCTATATTAAATTTGCTGTATTAAATTTGCTGCCATTGATATGAATGACCATGAGGATAGACCTGGCACCTTGGAGTGCAGTGGATCCTTTCCACACTGATCTCAAAGAGCTTGTTTTATTTGGCTAATATCATCATCTCGGAAATGCTGCTTATCAGTGCCCAGTGGTAGGCGTATTTATTCTTTCCTTTATATATTCTGGCATATGCATTTCCCATAGGCCTTAATACTTCTGGAAGGAGAGTTTAAGAATAAAATTATGTGAGGCTAGCAGAGGGGGTGAGGGAGCATGAAAGGCATGACCAGGGGCCACTGGGCTATGGTGGTGAGTGTAGTGTGGTATCATGAGTCTGAAGAGGTGAAATTCTGTATTTGTAGACTAATGTTACCTTCAGAAAAATAATATATCAAAATAAAGAATTAAAATTTCATCACATATTGATCTTCCTTTTAAAAAACATATTATTTAAGTCCCATCAACTGATGTGGGTGATCTGTTTTGGTCCTAAAAGAAAAATTAACCTTTAAGATGAAGGTCAGCTAGATTTAACTGGCCTGTTTGGCCACCATCTTGGTTCCGTGTAGCGTAGCTCTATATTCAAATAAGGTCAGTCCAGACAAGTCGATTAGTAAGGTTCCTTTCAAATTTAACAAGAACAGGATGCTTCAGTATCCTGGAACAATGAGTATGCTTCAGGGGGAATGACTGTGAATGCCTGAGGGCCACTGACTGACACATGATCCTGCCCTTCCAGAGACTGTCAGCTGAATGCCTTATCAATAAGATTGTGACCATTGAGTCTGGTGCCCAGGCTATGGTTTCCATTTCAATACCAAGCCATCAAGTGGCTAAAAAAAATACCTTGTCAGCAGACTCACCTTCCCCCAGACGTCCTAGATACCTATGCACATTTGTTCAGATTCATCCTTCCTATTTCCTTGTTCTTGTGTCCAGTGTAACTGATGCTGTATTATTATTCTACTGATAAAATGTTAGGATTGTGCTCTTTCAGCAGCTTCCTGCATTGTGCATCTTGCTGCATGACTCCCATTGGTCAGTAAGGTGTTGTCAATGCACCAATTTAAAACACTGTCACACTCGCCTCATATATATCCGCTTATACACAAGGAAACTCAGAGAAGTTCCAGGACTGGTGTGAATTCCTGGAGGCACATCATTTCTAAGTAGCACACCTAAGGTTGTAACTCAGTTCAGAACACCTTTCTGCACACCGTCCCCCACCCCTCTCTTTGAATTCCAGGTCAAATAATGATAATAAAAAGTGCTTACTATGTATGCAGTTACTGTAAAAGGGGCTTTACATGATATGACTTATTTAATCCTCCTACAGCATTGTAAGGTGGAGACAACTTACTATTCTCATTTTACAGAGAAGGTAGGTGATAGACTTGCTCGAGATCACATGCACTCCTCGACTAGAGCCAACCCTTGAACCTAGACTGTCTGACACTGATGTTGTACTCACAACTGTTGCTCTACTAGCTGATTCAAAGGTGGGAACCAATTAGTGACTTTCAGGACAACAGCAAATCTGTATCATAGATGCCACTTGGTTGGCAGAGGCTGCAGCCGGGGACCCACAGAATGTGCTAGTTTAGGCCGCATGTCTTGGTTTGCTAAGTTTATCCCTGGGTATAAATAGAATTTCATCAATTATGTTGCCATACATCTGACAGCTGTGGCAGGAACACCATCAGGAGGCGTTGTGATCACAGTCACTGCCTTGTTACTGATGCTCATAGCAGAGGACAGACCGAAGTCTACAGAGTGATGGGGACAGATGCAAGTCTCCTGGAACTCCATTCTCCTCCACAAACAGCTAATTCTGTTCATACCACCCTTCCCAATACCACCTTTGAAATGTCTCAGGCAACCATTCTCATAACTAGTTTGAACTCCATGGCCTCAGCTGAGACATGCAATAATCGGCTTCCTTCTTTTGTTTTTGTTTAACCTTAATATCCACTGAGGCAGGCTCAAATCTACAAAATCCAAGACCAGAGAGTTGCAAAGATAGGTTTACGCAATGGAATAAAATGCACACGTTTCTGTGCTGGGTGCAGACATTGCTTAGTGCTCCCTATATACTGGCACCAAAGTATCTGTGACTTTACCTATCCAAAAGCAGCATTCTATTCCTGCCTGACAACGAGGAGGCACTTAAAAATATCTGTTGAGTGAATTAACCTAAGTTGAATTGTAAGTAAGTGCTAGAAGAGTCAGATCAAAGCTTGCCTAACATGTGTAGTGATCTTCTTCCAGGAAGCAAAAAAGTGTATCACATCTGGGAATCCTCAGGTAGAGGAAGTGAGTGAAGATTTTAGGTCATAATAAGGAAATATTCAGTGCCAGGCAGGTCATCAGGTGCTTCACTATTTCAGTCAAAGTTAGGGACTGAGTGATGACCAACTGCTTCGAAAGAAATGGTCATGAAAACAGACTCAGTGACACTTGCATTGAATAAAGAACCCCAAAAGCTACATGATAGAATTTATGTGCCAATATCTCAGTGGATGTGCATTTACCATATGTGACCGAATCACTTAACGGAAACATCTTACATAAAATATCGCATCAGATTTGTGATTAGCACCTAAATACCCCACCAAATGTACAAAGTAACATTTAAGATTTAAGGGTTAATGTTTTCCTGGCACTTAGTATTCTATATACATTCTATTATACTCTGCATCCAACTGATAAGTAAAATGAGTTACAGAGGATTTGGCAAGCATACGAGAGTCATTTTCTCTCATCCCTTTATAAATTGTACAAATTTTGGGGTTCTATCCCAAATGCCCGAAAGTTGGTGACTGGATTAAAAAGATGTGGTACATATACACAATGGAATATTACTCAGCCACCAAAAAAATAAACACATGCTTTTTGCAGCAACATGGATGGAGCTGGAAAAGATCATGCTTAGTGAGATAAGCCAGAAGGAAAAAGAAAAATACCAGATGGTTTCACTTATAGCAGGAGTATAATGGACCAGGCAAGAAAATCACAGTAATAATGAACAGCTATATACCAGAGACATTTTGTGGGGGTGGAGAGGGGAATGGGATCAAAAACAGTGGGGGGAGGGAAATGCACTGGACTATGGTGATGGCACATGGGTGATTTGGTGATGGGAAACCCACGGGGATTACAACTGAGATGGAAAAAGGCACAACATGATGTAAAAATCAGCTATTATATTATTTGTTAAAAAATAAGAAAAAAATGGGGTCCTATCAAGTTATACTTCAGCATAAAATTACAAGGAGAGCAGAAAGAACAACCCAAGATAGAGAGTCTTTGGTAATAAGGTCAGAGTGCCAGCAAACTCTCAAGCTGTTTCCAGATGTGGAGGAGGGAGTGGAGGTTTGTATCCCATATCTGAAGAATTAATTGCCATAATCCAAGCCTGTGCGAGGGAACACAATCACCAATCCAAGCCTGTGAGGGAACACAATCACCGTGGAGATCGGGTGGGGCAGGGTTGGCAAGTGAAGGAGCTATAGACAGAGGGCGATTGTGGACAGAAAGGCTTACACTGGAACAGTAGCTAAGGCGATGCTGTGGCATAAGATCCCACTGGAAGCTGAAAGTCAGAGAAAAGAGTTTTGTTTTTTAGTAGGATGTACTAAAGGGCATCTCTAGGCATGGAGAGATTTGCACTGTCAAGAGCTCGCATTAGTTACAATGTGGAGAAAGAGCAGAAGCAGAAAAGCAGCCTTGCAAAAAAAACCCCAAAAAACTAAAACTAAAATACTGCACCAATCTAGAGATGTGATGAACTAAGGTGCAAATGCAGGAAGATTTGAATGGTGTAAGTGTGTTTGTGTATAAGTGACAAGATCTCTGACAGATTTGATGTGTCACATGAATGAAAGCGAAGTGTCAAGGATGCTGAAGTTGCTGTTTAGCAAATTATGTTCAGGGAAGTACAAGCAGACCACTCAGTTGACTGGGCTTCAAGACCCGCCGGCATCAGGGCCTGGTGGAGCTGGGAACCATGATCTTGTGGAAGCTGCAAGACCCCGGAACTGCTGGGACTACAGTGTAGGTAAAAGGTCTACCTTGTAACAGGTACATAACAACGAGAGGGGAAAGAGTTAGAAGGGAAGTGGGCAACAGTTCAAGAAGTGGCACAACAAATAGACACTTGCAAGTTGAGTGGAGTTAGCCAGTTAGAAATGGAGAGAGAGAGCTTTAAAGAGCTCCAAAGAGTGCAGCATCAATGCCACAAATAACGCTGTGGCTGGGGAGCTGTATGTGGTTACAGAATTAAGGGTAGGCATGAGAGAGAACTCCCTAGAGTTCTGAGAAGAGACACAAAGGAGGAACTTATTTGAATATTCACTTAGCCTGTAGATAAAGGGGATAATGGAGGATTCTAAGCCTGGATTTACAACTTAGAATAAAGAACAAGGAGTCTTATGAATATGAATGTGTCCATTTGACACTGATTGCTCTTTCCAATAATGGTTTTTAAACAAGGTAGACCATATTCACTAGAACCTTAGAATACATGGGAATGTACATATCTGAAGAAGCATTGTTATGTGATTGAGAGTTTTAATGAAAGCATTTGATCTTACTAGGAGCCTATTTCAAAATTTGAAGTTTAAAGGGGTATACTACTGTTGCTTGGAAATCCATTTATAGAAACATCTTTCTCTCAGTGATGCTGTACAAATGACTGTTTCCATACAGTGCTTTGAACTGAGAACAGACAAGATAAAATGTTAACATATGTGCTAGGGAGTCTTTAAAATGTTGTCCATTCAGCATAACAGAGGAAATGGTCAACGTTTTCTGCTACATTGCACTTTAGAAATAGCTAGCTGCGTGAAAGTTATAAATGCTCATTGCCTGGGAGAAGTATCTGGACCATTTTTATAAGTTCTCTCTTCAGATACGTGCAGACTTCTGCTTTGTCAAGAAACCAGTCAGCAGGGTTTTCCCCTACTCATATCTCATTATGCACTGATATTAGAAGACCTGACAGGTAAGGATCTCCCCAGGGGAACCCACAGCCACCCATAAAAACAGCCCATGATCGAAGTGGAAGCAGCAATGACGAGAGCCGAACATATTGCCTAGATCCTGGATGCCTTTGCCATAGCCTTAAGCTATCGGTCTCCCACTGAACAGGAGTGAAGTGCAGAGACCGGAAGGTTGAGAGAGACGGAAAGAGCGAGTGAGCATTTGAAAGAGAACATTGGGTTCTTGCAACAACCTTGCTGACAGTGTCAAAACTGTCACCTCTGAGGAATATTTTCATCAATTGATTACAAACCCCCCATTAAGAGCATGAAAATTTGAAAATAAAAGCAGCGAGAGGACCAAGGAATACAAATTCTAAAAAGTAGTACATAAATCTTAGAATTTCGGTACCATCTTAAAACTTAGTCATCTAACATTTCTTTGCTTTGCTTTTAGAAAGGATGAGCAAAGCCCTAATTACTAGCAGCTAGTAAGTTCTAAAACAGCTCACCAAATATTTACACATTAAATAAAGAGCATACTGCATGAATGCAGTATGCAGTGGCAAATTTCAACTTTCTCTCTCCTGAGGTACAAGTCATTTTTATTTAGTTCACTTGCTGATAAACACACCGTTATGGCTGAAGAACACAAAGCTTTCAAGTGAAAAGTACCCACATTCATTGGTTTATAATCTGTTTGGAAAGGTGTTTTGTTCCCATACAAATGTTGGACCTGTTTCTTATCCCCTTCATTCATTTTTCCCATTTGTTATGTTTTCTTCTTTTGCTGCAAAAATATGTTACTCTAAAACAAAGGCCTTGTATGTTATGTGCATAAATTTTGGAGAATTATTTTTAATTTGATTATTTCTATCCTGTGGTGGTATATGCTCTATGTAAATTATGTGACAGTTTCAGGCCCCACGTAGCAACTCAAAATGTCCTTAGCCAATCTTGCCTACTCTCTAATTTTAATATTCCTGATCTCACTGGCTGACTTAGTAAATAAGAAGGGAAGATGGAAGATTTCTTTTTAATCTTTTTTTCATATCATTTTTTAATTTTAATGTAATAGCTTATTTTTACATCATTTTTGTACATTTTTTTTCCTGTTCAATTGTAATCCTCGTGGGTTTCCCATCACCAAGTCACCCATGTGCCATCACCATAATCCAACACACTATTTTTTTAAATCTTATATCACAGCTTTTGTAGGCTACTCCTATATTTACTAGGAAGATTGTGAACTGAATCACAACTGGGACTTATGCTTAAGATTGCACATTAGTTCTCATAAAAATTCTCAGCAATCCACCACCAATGCTTGTTTACCTCATTTTCCCCTGGTGAAAGTAGGACATATATGTGAAATAGCTCTTAGGGTTAGTCATGCAATGGAGTCAGAGGACACATAACCAACTGGTTTCCAGAACCTTTCCCTGAACCTGGAGATAGCCAGTAACCAGCTCTCCCTTTCAGCAGGTCAAACAGTAACATGTTTCTACATTATTATGAATCGATAGGAAGCAAAGAGACACATATAACTTATTATTCACAGATTCCCCCCACACCAAATCATAGGAAAGCATAGGGAAATGAAGTATACAGTGACTGATGCTGAACAAAGTAAAAGATTTGAACATATATTTTTTTCATTGAGCTTAAGAATTATTTTTGTTATTCTTTGCTATTTTGTTACCAGAAGGGATGGGGGAGGGAAAGATAGTGGGGGTGTTTTTGGGGGGGAATGTGAGTGTGTGTTGGTGCCCAGGCATGGTGGACAGTGAGGGAAGCCCATGATATTTAGAAGTGTGAATTGCACTCCCAAAATTATAAAATTACGTAAATGATTGGTAAATCAATAAAATTTTAGGAAAAAAAGTGAGCTCCCTGATAGCTAAAGAGATGACATACATGTATATATTTACAGGGAAAGAAGGAGAGAGATGGAGAAGCACAAATTTCCCTTCATCTATATTGTAACAGGTGAGAATTTAGCTTCTGTGTCAGTATATGAAGATCTTTCTATGCGATAGTAAATGGAATTTTCAATGGTTGCACTGAAACACACAGGTGCATAATATAATATGCTATAATATTAAAATAAGGAAAAGTTTTTGAAAATGAACATTTAAGGATAAAAGCAATGAAAGAAAAGCAAAAATTGTATGAGGAAGAAAATAACCTTTCAGTAGTTATGTTCATAGAGAGGAAAAAATAGAAAAGTGTAGAAAAATATTGTATGAACTCATAATACAGCAATACTCACACAAAGAAAGGACAGAAAGAAAATAGGCATAAATAAACCTTCAATTAAACTAGGCAATTTGAGAACATTCAACGGGTAAAGTGGGAGCCCAAATACTAGGGTGAAGAAACTCTTCTTCAGTGAAGACCAAGGCAGATGCATTCTACAGTGAATAACTGTCCATAAAGAATAGCATAATATCTGAAATAAGGATTAGAAAACTGACGAGGAAGTAACCAATGGGCTAGTGAAATGTGTACTTAATTCACTTATTCTTCATTCTAAAATAAAATTTGATTTCCAAGTTATGCAGCTGCTCACAAATTGAGATACTAAAGAAGCCAGATCAGATTTAATTTATGCTTATATCACAGATAAATTAATATGCTTCATAACATATTATTATGCTTACCAATAATAATAATCCTGACATGAAAACCAAGCAGCTATTGTAGTGATGGTGTAAGAGGAGAGTCAGAAACACATTTCTCCTGTAAAAGATACTTATATTGGAGGCAAAAACTCTCCAAGCCACTGGCTGATGCCCCTGATTCCATTCCCTGATATTTTTAGTGGAGTTTAAGGGGAAATTGAGGGAGAGTCAGTGCTTTGACAAGAGCAGGGAGGAGGGAGTCCTTGGAGAAGCCACCGTCAAGTCTCTCTGGGGTAGGATAGACTTGTCTGCCAATAATTTTTTTTCTTCCCCTTTTTTTTTTTGGTTCTCTCTCCATTTTCTCTTTTCCGCCATTCCTGCGCATATAAACTCCTTTTATTCCCCTCATGTATGTCTGCCAACAATGCTTTCTGCATTCTTATTCACAGAGATGAAAACCCACCCACTAGGCCCATTTTCTTTCCTCCAGGCTTGCCCCATTTCACCTAGTCCAGATTAAATAATGAAAATAATACACTCATAGTTTCTATTAATAGAACCTATACCTGTTGAATTAGATAATCACTCTACTTTTCTTTCAACTCATTATGGTATTCATTCAACAACAATAAATAATTGCTTACAAAGGGTCATTCTTGAAGATGGATAGACCTTAAAGATGATTATCTAAGACTTATTGACTTCTGCTTCTCACTAAGAAATTACATTTCTTCTATACACATTGTAACTAGCTTGGGGGATTCTCACCTGCCCCCCAAAAGATGATTTCTGATCTCTGGTTTAGAAAATATAAGTGTGCTTGTCACATTCTCTACTGTTGGGTGTCTCGCTGGGCTGATTTCACTGTGGCTAGCATGCTGGTGCAGGATAGAGAGTTTTGTCACAAGGAATAATGACAGGCATTTCTCTATCAGCCTTACAGGCTGAGTTTTGAAAATTCTGTATACCATTATAATCTTTTCAATTTATCAGTTGTAATCAGGATTTAGAACTTGTTGACTCATGTGAGTCTAAGAAGAAATTACAATTGAAATGTTGATATGTCTCAATTTTAGAAGTCTTGTTATTTCTTAGTATTACACATGGCATGGAATGGGATCAGAATGCTCAAATCACTGATCACTTCCATTTAAAAACTATCAGTCAATGCAGGGAAGGTAAATTAGTCACGTTAATGATTCATTACAGTTCCAGCACTTGAAAATTAAACAGACTTTTCTCAGTGAATTACTCAGCAAATTAATCTTATGGTGTGCATCCATACCCTTAACCCTAATTAATTAATCTAGTTGAACTTGAGATTGATAACGCAGGAATGTACTTCGTGACTTTAATCAAGTATTATGACTTTACAAAGGCATTTCTCTTTATATTTTGCTTTTTAAAAACTATCCAATGAGTCAATAGTTCTGTATCTTTCTACCCAAATGGCTATTTTTCCTTCCACGTAAACTTTTTTTTTTTACAGAACTGCTGTGGACATTGTGGTAAAGAGTGTAAATTAACAATGATACTAATTCAAAAGCAATCTATAAGTCACAAGGGTATCACATAGGATCACAGTTCTCTCTGGTCTCAAAAAAAAAATTAGCAATTATCCAAAAGAACTAAAAGTACCCAAGCACTTAATTTGCCATTCATTCAGCAGAGACTACTTCAGTATAATAACAAATCTTTGGGTGTAACTTACAGTTTATCAAAACCTGTCATTTGAATTACCTCATTTGTTCTCTTACAATAGCCTCTAGGGGAAATAAGATGGGGTTGATTAATATTTCTATTTAGAAAATGAGGAAACCAAGGCTCAAAATCACACTGTTTATTATAGTACTATCCAAGATATCATCAAGATAGTACCTGAATCAGCAAAGTCCACATCTTTCTGTATATGCCTGTCTCATTTTGAAAATGTATTTGAAATAGGGGCTTGTTCTGATTCCTTTCATGGGTGACTCCAGGTGCATGTTGCAATGTTCTAACACCCCCCTCCTTTCAGATGTGGAAAAGGTGAACTGATTCCCAGGTAAGGACCGCATGTGAACTCCTGGCTGCAGCCTCCCCACCGCCTTGCTCTGTCTTTTGGAAGTAAGTAGACTGATCGTGTTTATTGTTCTACTAACCACTATAATATGCAATAATGAATGAAAGCTGTAATTGTTTTTCTTCCGAAGATAGCCTTTCTTTAGATGTTGTTTTATGAATCCTTTGCAATCAGCTGGAGGGTGGTTGAGCCTGAGGTTCCCACTTCAGTGATTGCATAATCAGTTGAGAAAAATTGCATGAACCAGAGACAAGACTAGCAACTGGAACAATAATGAAATGAAATAAAAGGAAGCAGAGGTAAGCGACTGCATGTGTATTTTTGGAAACTTGATGCAAGATAGGCGACTTGAGCTAGACTCCTGAGAACAAGAGCGAAAGCCGGATTTCACTTATATTGTGTAATCTTTTCAAGTAAGGTCTTGAGTTTTCATTCATTGTGTTAGAATGGTGTTAAGCCAATGACCAGATCAGACACTGTTCTTGGCACATTTTACCAATCTGGATGTGTAGTCCCTACATTCAAAAATGAGTTTTGGGACATACTTTAGGGCAGTGAAGTCTAATGGGAAAAGAGAGATTTTCACAGTTTACCAGTTTTATATTTGGTCATTTTGCTGCATTTCAACTTCATTATCTCTCAAAAGTAAAGCCATGTCATAGTATTGTTTTGAAAATTAAATGTCACTAAGTTGATAGGGACTTACGACTTCTCAGTGATATAGGTTACTCGAGCCCCAGCAAGGTTGCATTATATTCCAGGTTCCTTCAGAAAACCTTTATCATATCAATTACTAGAAGATTCTGTTTAAGATTATGAAAATATTTGGCTAGATAGCAAATACTCACTGCCATTGCAATTAAGACATTTTATCATGAGCTTAATGTATTAAAAATGTACTAATTAGGGCCCTTCCGGGTAGTGCAGCGGGTAAAAGCACCGCACTAAGAAGCTAAAGACAGTTCCACATGAATTCGATCCCTGCCCACGGTGGAGGTGATCCACATGGAGCTGTAGACCTTTCCTGACCTGCCCGCTGCTCCCCTCAGCAGTGTACTTTATAGATCTGCCTGTTCTGCTCCCCACTCTGTGCCTGGTGAATCCTCTCACTGCCCCTGCGCCTCTGGCCTGTACCCCAGTTCTGTATGCATAAATAAATAAATCTTTTTTAAAAATGTACTAATTACACATTTCTGTATTATCCATCACTATCTGAAATAAGTTTGCACTTTAAAGTAAGTCTAAGGTTTTACTTAATTCTTGAATTAGGGTCACATTAATAAAGGATTCTCTCCTCTAGTGTCACTACCACTGTTTACTTGCCTCCAAATCACCCACAGTCCCCACCACATTGTTGAAGCCTGTTTCGCCTTCGCTTGTCTTTTTACATAATAGTAATGACTTAAGTAAAATCATAGTAAAATATATCTTGGTCTCTCATGTGTCAAGCATCACAGCAAGTCTTATGGCAGGCGATCTCACCCTGCATTATCAATCCTAGGACCCAAGTAGTCTTATAACCCCATGACACAGAGGCTGAAACCAAGGCATCAAGAAACTAGTGTTATACAAGTTGGTACTAAATTTATTGAAAGTCAACTAGCAGCTTTGTGGTAGGAATGACACACACGCGTGTCTTAGTTAACCTTTTGTATCTAATCAGGCACTTCCATGCGATAACTCAGGCTCTGTCCTCTGTCATACTAAAAATAACAATACATTTGGTGGTAAAGTACTTAAGCTAAGACAAGAGTCAGAAGTTTGGAGTTCTCACCACAGCTTTGCTGTCTATGGATGAAGAGGAAACCTATGTGTACGTAAGATCTGTTCTCATCAACAGAGAGGCAGGACATGAAGAGTTATGAAGAGAATACACGGAAGGATAGGAAGAGGGTAGGGGGCTGGTTCCTTCAGGATAAGAGGAGGATTTGTCTTTTTCCTTTCTTAAAACATAATCTCTTTTTCCTGCTATGATACATATGGGTCATTGAAAGGACATTCCCTTGGGCATACATGGAAATGAACTCGTAATAAATATCATTTGACTTCTTTTTCTCCCACTCCAGTGAGCTTACTGCCTGGAATGTGACTAAGATGAAAATGGATCTTCTCTATTAAAGCTGGAAGATACTCCAAAAGTTTTACCATAAATATATATTCTCAACAAATTATTTGTGAAACATGTCAAAATACTAACGGAAACACAACAGAGGATTTAAGCCAATTTGTCTTATGTGCTCAGTAAATATTTCTGTTGGATTGAATATACTCTGAAGAAGGAAGGAAGTCAAATAACAAGTATTTTTCATTAACAACATGTAATATTAAAGAAGTAAATATTTGAACATGTCTGGCTTAAAGAAAACCATGTTATTGAGGAGTCAGAAGAATTCCATTATCTTTTTGCTAACATTAAAATGATTTGTCGGGTCCTCCCTGGTGGCGCAGAGGGTTAAAGCGCAGCACTAAGAAGCTAAAGCCACTTCTGCATGAGTTCAATTCCCGCCTGCCCCGGAGGTGACCACATGGCGCGGCAGACTTCTCCTGACCCGCCCGCTGCTCCCCTCAGCAGTGTGCTTTGTCGATCTGTCTGTTCTGCTCCCCACTCTGTCCCTGGTGAATCCGCTCACCCTCCGCATCTCTTGCCTACCCCCGTTCTGTACAAATAAATAAATAAATCTTTCTTTTTTTTTTTAAAAAAAGATTTGTCTATAAGCATCCTCTCAAAGAAAGGAAAATCAATATGCTTTAATTACATTTTGATTGAGAAGGCAAAGTTGCAACAGTTACAACTATTATCTAAAAAATGAGAAATATGCATAAGGGCATGAAACAATTTTATGGAATCTGTCCACAGAACATCCAGAAAGCTGAATTAAGACTTCTAAGACATATTGACAAGAACATCATAGTCTGCATAGAGTAGAAACAAAACAAAACCCTCAGATTCACCAGAATCATAAACACTACATAAAAAGGATCAGAAAATTCAGCACATAAATGGGTTTGAAAATGGTTGGAAAATGATCCAACATTTATGATAAGGTTCTAATCAGTTGCTGGTTGTCATTCTACTTGCTCCCTTCTTCCTCCAAACCTGTACGCTCAGGAAGACGCAGCCTGAGGATACGAATAAATTAGCATAAGTACCAAATGAGAGGATAAAATCACCAATTTCAAAGATTCCTCAAATGAAAATTGGTGGAAAATGGTGCCTAATTTGTAGAATGGTTGTTTATACAGGATATTTAGATAAGTAATAAATTTACAGTAAGGGCTAAATGTTTCCTTTGCTGCTTCTTCTTCTTCTTTTTTTTTTTATTGATGATTTTTGTTGCTGTAAGACTTAGGACCTCCTAAAGTATGAAATGGGATATATTGCTAGTAATCATGGTGTTACTTATAGCAAGTGGCAAAGCATTAATTTTTAATCCATGTCATTGCTGAAACTCAACATTTTATTTGTCGAGTAAAAACAACCTGTATCCTAACTGAATAATTTATCATCATTGCCCAGTAAGTAGTTCTATTGCTTATTCTCTCAGATGAAGGCTATTTGGATGAGACCGATCAGAAAAGCTAAAATTTTATTTGGAAATATTCAGAACCATGGAATTTCAACTCTACCCTTCAGGAACAGAATATCAACTCTAAATATCAATATGCTTTAATTACATATGCTGTATTCTGGAATTTCAGAATATGTTTATTGGAACAATTAATTTGTTAAGCAAAAGTTAATTTGAAAAGACTCCATTTGGAGTGACAAATGAGTACTTATAATTTGAATGATTTCATTGGCACTCTGTTTCTCCCACACACATGCAGAACATATCACTGATTTTAGTGAACTGACCAAAACCTAAGAAACACAGTCAATAGTGAAGACACTGACAAAATATTAGTTGTACAGAAAATGAGTTATCATAAAAAGTGTTCAAGTTTTCAGGGATGATGACATGCTGTTAAAAGGTGAGAGGAGGCCCTCCCTGGTGGCGCAGCGGGTTAAAGCACAGCACTGAGAATCTAGGGCCGCTTCCGCATGAGTTCGATTCCTGCCTGCCCCGGAGGTGACCACATGGCGTGGCAGACCTCTCCTGGCCCGCCCGCTGCTCCCCTCAGCAGTGTACTTCGTCCATCTGCCTGTTCTGTTCCCCACTCTGTCTCTGGTGAAGCCTCTCACCGCCCCTGAGCTTCTGGCCTGCACCCCAGTTCTGTATGCACAAATAAATAAAAATATTAAAAAAAGAAAAAAGGTGAGAGGAGAGCAAACTAGTACAACCACTATGGAAAACTGTTTGGAGGTTCCTCAAACTGCTAAACATGGAGCTTCCCTATGACCCAGCAATCCCACTCCTAGGTATCTATCCAAAAGACACAAAAACACTGATTGAAAAAGATACTTGTACCCCCATGTTTATTGCTGCTTTATTTACAATTGGAAAAACATGGAAGCAGCCCAAATGCCCAAAAGTAGATGACTGGATTAGAAAGATGTGGTGCATATATACAATGGAATATTACTCAGCAACCAAAAAAGAGAAACACATGTCTTTTGCAGCAACTTGGATGGAGCTGGAAAAGATCATGCTTAGTGAGATAAGCCAGAAAAAGAAAGAAAAATACCGGATGGTTTCACTCATAGCAGGAGTATAATGGACCAGGCGAGAAAATAACAAAAATAATGAACAACCATATACCAGAGACATTCTGTGGGGGCGGAGTGGGGAGTGGGATAAAAAACGGGGGGGGGGGAAGGAGGGAAATGCACGGGACTATGGTGGTGGCACAGGGGTGATTTGGTGATGGGAAACCCGCGGGGATTACAATCGAGATGGAAAAAAAAAATGTGCAAAATGATGTAAAAATAAACTTTGTAATTAAAAAAAAAAAAAAAGTGAGAGGAGAGGGGCCTTCCTGGCTGCACAAGGGGTTAAGTCTCAGAGTCTCAGCACTATGAAACTACGGGCAGCCACTGCAGCATGAGTTCAATCCCCGGCCAGGATGGTGACCTGCATGATGCAGCAGACCTCTCCTGACCCGTCTGCTGCTCCCCTCAGCAGTGCATTTTAGTCAGTATGACTCTGGAGAATCCTCTAAAGCCCCCTTCCCCTACACTTCTGGCCTATACTCCAGCTCTTATATGCATAAATAAATAAAAGAAAGAGGAGAGGAGAGGAGAGATTCTGCAGCCTGAGTCAGCATAAATACCTTCACATCTGCAATCATGTTCCTTTTTATGTCCTCTCCTAGTCAACAAGAAAGGCTGTATTTTGGAATTTCAGTGATGAAAAGATATTCACAGTCTTTACATCTTATAAAGGTGACAGGTGTAGTAGCTTAGTCAAGAGAGCATTTGGTGCTTTCATATAATAACCTTAAAGTTCTGAAAAGTGATTCAAAACCTGCCAGAGGATCTCTCTTACTGCAACAATAATTTTGTGGCTTCAATTCAAACTCCCAGAATGTAAGGAAGCATGAAAACCATGTGGGCATAGAATGTCACTGAAACAATATGTTTATGGTTATTATGTACATAAAAATTAGAACTAATGAACATTTGCTAAGCATTTATCAAGTCATGACACAGCAGACAGAACTAGCCCATACCTTAAGTATTAAGAACAAAATGATGAGTATTTGTTTATTTGTATCACTTAAATCATTTGTATTCATGGCTGTCTATTCTTTCTTGCTACTTGCTCCCTAACCACAACCCAAGCCCTCAACTTGAATAAAATCACTGATGTTACTCACCCAACTTCTATATATAAATAAATACCTTTTGGAGTCTCTCTCTCTTTACCTTTTATACTTCACACATTTATATTTCAATTCCCTAATATCACATACAACTACTACCTTAAGTCAAACCCAAATTGATAAACACACACACACATAATTTTAATTTTATCATGAAGGGGGACTTATTCATCCATTCACCCACTACCCCTTTTTTCACCGATTATTGGTTATACTCCACACATGACATAGAACAATATTTCTTGCCAAAAATGGTATGTTACAAATATTGTTTTTCTATACATATTTGCATAGATTGGTGCCACTATTTGAGAAACAGGTATAGATTGTGTGTGTGCAAATTGAAGAAGGAAGTGTATCCGAAGGTGTACATTTATTATGTTTGTGCAGGAAACTCTACAGACGTGCTTGATAACCATGACTTTCAGGAATGTATTTCTTCTGCATGTTATTCTCCCCCTGGTGTGTTTGCATAAATATAAAGGTCTTCAAATGTAATTTAGCATAATTATGAGCTTAAACTCTGCAGTTGAATTAAAATCCTAGGCTAAATATTTATAAGCCACATGATCTGGAGAAAGTTATTTGACCACATTTTGCCTTAGTTTCCTCATCTATAAAGTTGTACCTAACACAAGGGAATTTTCACAAGGATTAAACAACTTTTAAAAGGGTCAGCCCTAGCACAGCACAATTAGCAGGAACTATTGTGTATTACTATTGCCCCAAAGCAAACAAGGATCCATGTTATGATAAATATATATGTTCCTGTCATGTATTTGTTAGAAGGAAACACTATGCTGTATGGGCATTTATTATTTGCTCCTTTCTCCCTCCATAAATGTTGCCACTTTCTCCATTGTTAGAATAAAGTAACAAGAATGGCTGGAAGCAATAATTGAGCCCAGAGTAATCCCTGAATCAATGAGATGAACTCCAGGGAGAATCATGTGTTTCCCTGACTGATCATTGTATTAAACATATTAGCATGTAATTAGCACTCACAAAAACAAAGCAGGAAAACTTGTCAACTTCTTCGGTAAACACATTTGAAAACTTTTCATGTTAAATAATTTTAAAATGTCCTGTTTTTCAATACAAATGGTTCTAGCATTTCAAAATCTGCTTATATTACAGCGAAGCGATCTTACTTAGATATCAGAGGTGCCCTTTTCTGTAATACTTCATATTTAGTTATATGTACTTTGCCTCTTCTTTTCACTGAAATATGCAGATCAGTAGAGAATACTTATGAGTTTATAGGCTATTCAATAGTAACTTAGATTTGCAGATAAACAGTGATTTTGTCAAAATTCCACTTAGAAAAGCAGGTATGCTTGATGGATCTAAAAAAATTAATATCCGATGATTCAAAATTTAGACAATACACCTAAGCATACAGCTGTGGTCAAGGGGATTAAGTTTCTTCACTATTAATTAATCAAAGAGCATGATTCTACCTCACAGATCTCAGTCAATGGTCTCACCTTTGCTACCCAAATACTTTGTTTTCTGCTGTATAGGCTTGTCACATCTTAACCAATGTCATGCTAAATACCTAATTTATAAAGGTGATAAGAACATAATTTGAATACCCATTCATTTAAGAACAAACCCAATTATTTATGTCCTCTATTATTCTTAGTCCACAACTACCAGAGCAATGAGACCATGTTGTGCAGTATTTAAGAAACACGCTGCAACTGTGCCCTCTCATCACTTCAGACACTTCATCAGGCAAATTGCCCCCTAAAAGGAAGATGTTTAACAGTGTAATCTCATAAAGTTGTCATGAAAGTTAAATGATACCACAGCTATAAAAAGCTTGTAGGTTTTTACGCTTATGTGAAGTCTTCAAATGTTTGATAGTCTGTTTCCTATATTTTATGTCCAAAACACCTTTCTCCTTCCCTTCAAGCATAAACCCGATTCATTGCTTTGTGAATTCTTCATCACACATGCAAGGAAGTCAAACAAATGATTTCTTGGAGAAACAGGGAAACGTGACTATGGAAAGGCAGAAGATGCCCATCACAGAAACAAGGAAAAAGGTAGGAGACAGTAGTGTCTTGCCAAGGGTCCAGAGCTTGGTGAAAGCCCATTTTCTCCTTCCTGAAACCAGAAGGAAACTGCATAATCAGAGCTGGAACTTTGGCATGGAAAGTGAGGAGTTCCAAAAGTTGTGGAAAAGTAAGACTGGGATGTCTTGGATCTTTCCACCTCTTGTATTCTTTGGCCTGGTAATGACTATTTGTAGGTACTTTGGACTCAATTACAAAACAAAAGCATCTTACATAGACTGGCCCTGAGCTCAGGAGAGAGGAACAGCTGGTGCTCTGAATTTCAGAAAGATAGTTACGTTTTCCTAGATGTGAAAAAATCAGGGATTCAGAGTGAATTATAGAAATGAAAACATCACTTGAATAGACCAGAACATCTCTGACTTGGTGCTTCATAATCGATTGTTTGAATATCAGACAAAGTGACGTGCTTTGAATGCTGCAAACAACCGCCAGTCCAGTAGAAGGATGGAGTCTCAACCTGTGAAGGGAAACCATCCTAGCTCTGGGTCAGAGAGATGGAGCAGCTATTTTTCTTGCCTCCACATTCCCGAACTGGTTTAGAAGCATCTACAGTCTTGAGGGTCATCTAAGACATTCATGTGTCAAGATAATGGAAATATATGTATTGGTGCACTGACTCAAGAAATATCCAATCCATTAAAAAAAAGGATTTAAAATCTAATATTTAAAACCATTTTATAAGAGATTGGGGTGGAGCAAAGTATTTAGTGAAAGAGAGGTTCTGCTATACAGGGACTTATAGTTATAAAAACCAGTGAAGCAAGGAACAGTAAAGCAATGGCAACCGACTGAAAATATCAGAGTAAAAACATGCACGGATTTATGTGTAAATAATGAAAATGCAAGGATTTATAGTAACAATTCCACTCTAATTCATTACATTATATTAATAGACAGCTGAATAGGAATATGAAATAAAGACTAATGAAAAAATTACACTTTATTCTTGGCTTTGATAATTTCATCATCATAATAATAATAAACAGCCTTTCAAAGTAAAACTAGGAACTAATACATTGAAAGCAAATAAAGACTCTCCAGATCTTTCTTTTGAGAGAGGAAGAGCTTAGAAACAAAAGATGGAGAAGAAATAAAAATGAAGTGTAAAATAAAAAAATTTAAAAAAAGAGTATAGAGAAAAAAAGAGCATTAAAAATGCCAATTTCTGGGCCCTCCCTGGTGGCACAGCGGGTTAAAGCACTGCACTAAGAAGCTTAAACCACTTCCGCATGAGTTTGATCCCTGCCTGCCCTGGAGGGATCCACATGGCGTGGCAGACCTCTCCTGACCCGCCCGCTGCTCCCCTCAGCAGTGTACTTTGTGGATCTGCCTGTTCTGCTCCCCACTCTGTCCCTGGTAAATCCTCTCACCCTCCGCTGGCCTGTACCCCAGTTCTGTATAAATAAATAAATCTTTAAAAAAAATAAATTTCTGGTTTTTTTTCTATTTTTTAAATACATTTGCTGAAGTAACAGTGATTTTAAAACATTGTGACTATTTTAGGGGTACAGGTTCACATCTCTACCAAAAAGCCCTAAAAATCTCTACTTTAGTCCGTTGGACCTTGCCTCCTTTTATCTCATCTCCCCTGCTTTTCCGGTGGCCCATACACTTCCAATTTAAAAACAAATAAAGAATTAATTAATCAATTCATCCTATTTAAAAGAAAATAACCTAAAAAATTGGTACACAGAATTTAAAAATAAAGGATAATAGATGTTTTCAGGAATATGTAGGAGAGAAGAATGAGGAGGTAGGAATATTGGCTTCATGTAAATTAAGTTTATTAAGTAAATAATAAAACAAAATGTTTTAAACATAGAAAATAATAAGGAATTAAATACAAAATATGCAAAAAAATTATATAATTTAACCAAAGCACAATGGGTGCAAGAAATATAAATTCATTTACATTTCTGGTAGACTTAAAAAGAATAGTAAGAAGTGAAGAATATGGGAAGTGAATATAAGGTACAAG
>NW_004567106.1:64826712-64829161 GCF_000260355.1 Condylura cristata | reverse complement strand
TATATAAAATATGAACAAGCAAATGATCAGAAAAATGTTATGATCCATATATAATTTTTTGTAAATACTTGAACATTTTATCAAAGTTTTACAGGTAGAACATTCAAACATTTAAATAATTGATAACTTTCTATATAAATTCTTCAATAGCATAAGGGGAAAAAGCCACAAATTAATTTCATAAATCAGTGTGACTTCAATATAATTTGAGCCAACTATAGCTTAAAGACGTTTTAACTTTAAATCAATCAGTTGTGAATTTAAATACACAGAATTTCAGTAAAATATCAGCAAATGGATTTTAATAGCACATTAAAAGAGAAACATCATGACAATTAAAAGCCACTAACTATGTATATGTTTTAAATTTAGGAAAACTGGTAATATGATAAATTATGTAACAGTCCCAATAAGAGTGTGTGTGTGTCTGTGTCTGTGTGTATACACACATAATATATTAACATAGATATGATAATCCTAATGCACTAAAGTAAAAATACTTGCTAAAAAATAATTGCTCAATATTATATAAAACACCTACCTTAAACCAAATCCCAATGCCATAATACTGTCAAAAGACTAACAGAGTGATTAAAATATAACAAGAATAATTTTTTCAAAATTATACTTGTTTTGTAACAATATTATTACTTCACAGTTTCATAACATTTCTGTAAACATCTACTCAATTCAAAAAGATTAAATGTGAAATAAAAATATAAATACACTACTGCAAAGCAAGGGGCTTTTTATTATTTATGAGTAATATACACCAAGTCAAATTAAACTAAAAAATTAAGGAAAAAATACATTGTTTTATACATGAGCTTCTACTACTACTACTAAAAAACCTTTAACACATAATGAACATCCACAAATAAATTGGTTATGTACAGCCTTGACATTTTAATTAGCTTTTATAAAGATGAATCTTTCAATAGTTCCATCCCAAGAGTACGTTGTGACAGCAGCTTTGATCGGATCCACGAAAATAACATATATTTGCTGCAGAGGTGGGATGTTTGCTAGCTGCCATTTTTAAAAGAGGAAAGAATAAAATTTTCTTTTGAAGATTACATACACATGATGGAAGAACACCAACTTAAATCCTGGGATGGGGTTAGAAGTGTCCGCTGCTTGTGAACAGCTCAACAGCATGGAGTCCTCCAGGTTGGTGTATCTCTAAACGTGACCCACCTGGAGATCCATGGTGTCGAACAATGAACGTTCCAAACCAGCAAGGTCTCCATAAAGTGTAGGGAGCTCCTCTTCACCATCGTTGGTTGGAGAATACACAACCGATATCTACACTAGCCCACCTTAGCTTCTGTTTTTGATTCTTTGACTCCTCTGCCAGATTTTCCTCCATCCATTTTCCTCCATCTATTTAAGCTCCTGGCCACAGGTTCCTGATTAAATCTAGGCTTGGACATTTTGCCGTTGACAAAAAAAAAAAAAAAAAAAAAAAAAATGAGCAGGGCAACTATTAGAAAAGTATAAGGTGTATCTACTGTGACATAAAGATCCAGAGAGTGCAAAATTTTGGTTGCTGTATAAAAAATATATTAAATTGTACTTGGTAGCTAAATATTTACAACTGGCTGTGGAATTTTGAAGTTCAACTGTGTTTCTGATTGTAGTAGCTACAATAGTCGGTTGTTATCTATAACTATTAGTGTATCTGTAGATGACAGATAGAGTGGATGATTGATAAGGACAGGTAGATGGTTGATAGATAAAAAGAAACATAGATATAATTGATAAGACTAGATAAATAGACTTGATAGATTAGACAGATGATAGATGGAGCAAGAGTTTAAAAGAAAAGCAATAGAATGACTATTAATAGCAAATGATTGTTTCCAAATTTTCACATGAAAGTAACTTTTGAAGCTGCAAAGAGAATTAGAACCCTGGAGCCTATGGAAGTCATGGAAGGGAAAACAAGGGAATAGGGAAGAATTATGCAGCTCTTCATTTATCTAATCTGGACTACCTAGAAATAACATTTCACTATAAGAGCAGATTATGATTAAAATCTACTGACAGTTCTTCCTATCAGGTTTCATGATGGATTGGCGAAATCAAAGACTTACACACACACACACACACACACACACACACACATGAGCTAAAAGAAAAAAAAGGTGACAATTTTCCATAAGTACTATTATTTGTGTTGAGGAAGAGAGTTCACTGTCACTGTGCAATATATTTTAAAATAGTATCTCATTTAATCTCGCCAAAAAAACTATAAAGTGAGGAAACTTAAACAGTGAAAGTTCTTTTCATAATATGAACAGAAATCAAACCTAAGGCTACCTCATTCTAAGCCCATATTCTCATTAACCAGACTATATTTCAAACGTTTAGATGAGAGCAAAACAATTTTCAAAGACAAATTCTTAGTAATAAATGGTTTCAATATTAAACAAGAAGTTTTTTGTTT
>NW_004567106.1:64759692-64826612 GCF_000260355.1 Condylura cristata | reverse complement strand
CTCCTGTGTCAGAGAATCTGGACTTCAATCTCATTTCAGGGATCTAACAATTTATAGTCAGTGATGTCTTTGCAAGTGGCTTCACCTCTGAGTCCATGCTTCTCATGTATTATTTGGACATAACAGAAAGAGTTTTTATGAGGTATGAATAAGATAATATTCTTTGTCAGTTATAAAGTTTCCATATTTTAGTCTTTTCAAAATAGTTACCTTGGTAAGTAGAACTGATCAAGGAGCTAAATAAAGGTTCTTACAACAAACACATCAGACAGCATCTGTATGTGTCTAATAATAGTAGTGGAAAAGGAGGAAAATGACAGAAGGAATGGCCAGAGTGGGTTCATCAAGATCCAAAGCTCATTGATATTCACATCACTGAACTACAGGCTCATGTGAGCAGCTGCTAGTCTGTTTGATTCATCCTAGCTCAGGACCCAGCATAGGGTAAATGCTAAATAAATATCTCTTGGATGAAAAAAATACATGTTTTTCTTCTCTTTTAGTCAGCATTTAGTGTCTGTTTTCAAATCTGCCTAAATGGGCAAAACCAGAGTGACATTGGAAACTTGTCTTTCAAGTGTCTTGTGTATGAATTACCTCCATCCATTTCAGCCATGAATGCAGCTGCAAACCCACTGTACTTTCTACCTTTCTGAGAATCAGAAGTCACCACTCTTATGTCCTTAATTTCATGCAATCCAAAAATTTTACTTTGCACCTTTAAAGGACCTTTTTGATTTCCTGGAGCAGACGTCACTATGTAGAGATTCCTGGCTGTGTATGACAATCCTCTTGCTCGCAGGAAGAATTTATTTGTATCTCATGCCATAAGAAGAAAAATTGTATGACTATGCTATGCTATGCTACACAATACGACACTACACTATACTATATTATATATTACATGATATATGATGTGATATAATAATGTAAGTCAAGCGATTTCCAGCCCACCGACATGATCTCTGAATAAATAAGCACCCATGCATTGGTCAGGGCTCAACATGATGTGATGATTGGAGCTCTTAACTGGCATGCTCTGTACCCAATCACAACACTCAAGTCTCCTTTTACTGACTTTCTTATGCCTTTATCTGTATCTCTGTGTGTCAACCTTTGCAAGAATCCAGGTAGTCTGTTCTACTCACCTCATGTGGCAAGCTGATCATACTCCAGGGACTTATATTTAAAGGAGCATCCTTCAGACAATGATTATTGTAAATAATCCCAGCTCCTTCCACCCTCAGGCAAAATAAGGAAGGGGCTAGTGATTTTTGCACAACTTCTTACAATTCCCAAATGTTCATGCACCAGTCATCCTCAAGAGGTTCTCAGTTTAATAAAAACGTTTTATTGACTGGTTCTCCTTCTCTGTTTCTCATCCCTTCAGTCTCCAAAACATCAGTAAGGTCTTACTTTGGGGTAACCTTAAACACAACCAATGCATGGTTGAAATCATTCAGATGCTATTATTCCAAAGCATGACCCTTTTCATAGATTTACAAGGCATTTGGCTCACAATCACTGACAGAAGAAAATCATTCCATTTCACTTCTGTTGGAGCTAGATAATAGATGCAATGTGAGATAATATTTTTCCCAAAAAGGTAAACTTGGCAGTAAAAATGTAGGTTAGTCTTAAGACTTGTTTTTAGACACCCACATCTTCCAACCCACACTGGGCTACTCCCAGGTCCTCAGAGTAGAGGGATGGAGTAGAGACCTTTGGTGGTGATGACAGGAACAGAAATAACCCCACTCTTGTTTGTGTGGAATAATTTTTCTCCTATTAATTCATACAAATAAAACAATGGCTCATTAGGTTTCTGTGTTTGATTTTTAATAGCTTGCAGTGCTTCCCAGAAAAATAATGACAGTCACAAAAACCAAGCATGCCTGTAGTTATAGGTATAGAAGGACATGAAAACACATTTTTAAGCCAGCTGGTACAGCCCTACCTACTGCCTTTCACCTAAGATTCTCTTTGTAGCTTTCCTTCCAAATCAGAAGTCTGTAGTTTCCCAAAACCAGTCTTTTGAGAGTAAGGAACAGTAAAACAAGGATGGAATGCCATAGCTTATATTTTGCAATATGTAACACATTAGGGAGGTGGACACAATTTAATTTTCTTCATCAACCTCTTCTCCATTAATTCTGAAGACAGTAGTGGAATACTCTCCAATTTCTTCTCTTTGGACCCCCTTAATTTCTTTTTTTTTTTTTTTTAAGATTTATTCATTTATACATACAGAACTGGAGTATAAGTCAGAGGTGCAGGAGCAGTGAGAGGATTCACCAGAGACAGAGTGGGAAGCAGAACAGGCAGACTGACTGCTGAGGGGAGCAGCGGGTGGGTCAGGAGAAGTCTTGCTGTGCCATGTGGGTCACCTCTGGGGCTGGGTATCGAACTCATGCTAAAGTGGCTTTAGCTTCTTAGTGCTGTGCTTTAACCCGCTGCGCCACCAGGGAGGGCCTGGACCCCCTTAATTTCTTGACTTTATTAAATGATGTATATTCTGACTCTAAGTAACATAAATTCCATATTTCTGCATCATATTTAACTCACAGATAAGATGAGACAGAACTTTGAAAAGTAGCTGATTGTGTTTATCTCATTTGGGTAGTAGATGGAAATCAGGCAAATTAGTAAGAATTCCCTGGTAGCCCTGCTACAAAAACCCATTAAGTTGAGAATCAGTGGATTCTGGGGGTGAAGCCAATTATTCACATTATAAAGTTAATGAGTGCTCATTTGTGGTCTCTGCGGTAACCGGAAGTTCTGTCAGAGTGCCCAGTTGTAGGGTCATTTTCAGTTTGCCAGATGATGAGATGAGATTTCAGCCTTTCTTTTTAAATAATGAATGAAAGGAACATATGTATAAGAACTCCTTCCAATGAAATTGTTATTCCCTGCTATTGAAATGACACACCTGAGAAAGCATGAGATCACTAGAAATATAATAAAAATATTGAAATTGGGAATTGCATAATCTTTTCTAGTGGAAAAATTCCTGAGAATAATAATATTAACTGTGATGTTTTGTAGATGGGCTACATCGTGTGTAGAACAAATTCACCATAATTTGTCAGTCAATCAACTTTAGCAAATAAAATGTACTCTCAATTTGAATTATTAACGCTTTCAAATTCTCTATTTTTCTGTGACGGCTCTATGTCTTTCTCTATTCTTCTGTAACAGCTCTATGTCTGTTCTAAAGTTAGCAACCAGTTTTGAAGCTCTGAAATCTTTCATTATTGTGTTCCTCTTGATAGTTAATAGTGTTCTTTACAAAGTGTTTACAGAGTGTTCATTTTCGTCTGTAAGTTGACCGCTTTGTGTGGTCATGCCACAGCATTCTGTTACGTTCAGGATCTATTTCACTAGTAGACACTGAATCAGCCCTTTATTATTATCTCTTTACTATGGGACAAATATGGTTCATCCTGTCTCATCAGCTACTTCCTTTTCTCTAACCTGGACCGTAATTTAGTCACTGGAAAAGGCTCAGTCTTTCACACCAGGTCACAGAATGGCCTCTATATAATCTATTAATTAACACACACATATACACAGATACCCAGTACAGTTTTAGAGATTTAATTATGTGAAATAATTGCATAAATAATAAAAACCCATGTCAAGACTTGGTTGTCAGTATGTCCTATACAATCTCTTCAACTAGTTGCATTTAGAGCTTATCAATGGTGGTAGTTTATGATGAAATTAAGAATATTTTCTAAATTAAAACCACACTGAACGCATTTAACAATGGATTACATTTTTTTTTTTGTCTTTAATTCTATAAGTGTATGGTACGAATGTGAGCTACGAAACAGTCATTCCAAAAAACTTAGCTGTATGGAGTATGAGAAAACTATTTCATGATCTTCAGTGTTAGCTCTAATAGCTGGCTTTATTAAGCTCATTTCCACCTCTTCAGTTGAAGTATGCAATAACATCGAAAGAAAGAAAAAAAAAGATGATTTGAAACTGATTTATTGCCATCACATTATGGCTACTGCTGACATCAATAACAAGACCAAAGCAATTACGAGAGGAAGCCTATTCCCATATAAAGGGGACAAAAATTAGACAGGATACTCAGTTTAGATGGTGATGACACTGACTCTTATTTTCTTTTGGTAAGAATTTTTTTTTTTAATCTGTTAAAGAACACACCGAGAGGGGCATATGAAGGAGCCAAAGTGGACAGAAATAGTGATAAGGTTTACACAGAAATAAAATGAAACATACAGAGATCTCCAACTATAAGCTCTCCCTTGTGATGTACCCCAGAAGCCATGTCTGTTTTTAGTTTTCCTGATCTATTAATGCTTGCTAGAAATGACTGTAACAGTGGTGCACTCCATGACCCTTAATTATGTTCTGAGTTATCCCCACCTCTGCAGAAAGCAAATGTAGAAAACAAAAGCAGGAAAATGAATAAAAGATCAACTATATTCAATTAATAAAAACATGATCTAATACCAGTACCCGTTAGGAGCACATTTATCACACATCAGCCTTTACCTGTCACTACTTGGTGATTTTACTTCCTACAATGAGAGCTTTTGAATTGGGAAAAAAAGGTGGGCTCAAATAAAATATTTATATATGAAAACATACACAATAGCAGTTTGTCATGGATATGCTGGTGATTCTTAAATATATATCTTCACTTAAGATCTGTTTATGGCCCTCATTGCTGGCACAACAGGTTAGGATGTGAGCTAGCTGCAGTCACTTCTGTGACAGCTCAATCCCTGCCCCAGAGGTGACCCACACAGCGCGGCAGACCTCTCCTGTCTCCCCACTGCTCCCTCAGCAGTGTACTCTGTCGATCTGCCTGTTCTACTCCCCACTCTGTCTCTGGTGAATCCTCTCACCGCCCTGCATCTCTGGCCTGCACCCCAGTTCTGTATGCATAAATAATCTTTTTAAAAAATAAGATCTGTTTATTAACACCTGTATATCAAATAGCTTTTCCCTAACTAACACCCTTCTAAGATACACTTCCTTAAATTCAAAAAGAAAACTGAACTAGGTCCCAGTTGTCATTTTCTATTTTTTTAATTAATTTATTTTTTAAAAATTTACTTATTTATTTATTCATGCAGAACTGGGATGTAGGCCAGAGGTGAAGGGGTGGTGAGAGGATTCACCAGAGACAGAGTGGGGAGCAGATGGATGAAATCCACTGCAGAGGGGAGCAGCGGCCGAGACAGGAGAGGGCTGCCCTGCCACGTGGGTCAGCTCCCTGGCCGGGGATCGAACTCGTGCTGCAGTGACTGTGAACCGCTTCATGGTGCTGTGCATTAACCTCTTGTGCCACGAGGGAGGCCCTCAGTTGTCATTTTCTTTGGGACATCCACCCCACTACCTGTCAGCACACACATCCAATTCCACAAGAGAATCCAGTCTGTATCTTTAGTTTTCCACCGTTGCCATCTGTAGCCATATTGGCTCACTTCAGAGCTCACTTGCGTAGCCTGTCTTGTTTCAGTCTTTCTAAATCATTTTATGGTCTATGTTCTTCAATCACATTCATTTTCATTTTTCTTTTCTTTTTTTTTTTTTAAAGATTTATTTATTTATTCATACAGAACTGGGGTACAGGCCAGAGATGCGGAGGGTGAGAGGCTTCACCAGAGACAGAGTGGGGAGCAGAACAGGCAGATGGACGAAGTACACTGCTGAGGGGAGCAGCGGGCGGGTCAGGAGAGGTCTGCCATGCCATATGGTCACCTCCAGGGCAGGCGGGAATCGAACTCATGCGGAAGTGGCTTTAGCTTCTCAGTGCTGTGTTTTAACCCACTGTGCCACCAGGGAGGGCCCACATTCATTTTTCTTAAATACAAATAAATCATTTCTTTCCCTTTCCTTGCCCTAGTAATGCCTCCCCTCAAGCACCGTGGAGTACAGTGGTGAGCTAGGGGTACTTGGAGTGTTAAAAACATTATGGTAATAACACCTGCTGGGGGAGATGTTGTACTTGCCAAATACAAACACTGATGTAAACCTACATGGACTCAATTAAAATAATAAAAACAAAGATAAATAACACCTCCCCTCAGGTCCTCCCTGGTGGCACAGGGGGTTAAAGCACAGCACTAAGAAACTAAAGTCACTTCCGCATGAGTTCGATCCCCAGCCTGAGGTGACCCACATGGCGTGGCAGACCTCTCCTGACCTGCCCACTGCTCAGCAGTGTACTTCGTCAGTATGTCTGTTCTGTTCCCCACTCTATCTCTGGTAAATCCTCTCACCGCCCCTGCACCTCTGGCCTGTACCCCAGTTCTGTATGCATATATAAATAAATCTTAAAAAAAAAAACTCCCCTCTTTAAACTTGACATTGTTGGGAGATAGTGACGACTTGTGGTCCCACCAGCCTCTGAAGTCGCATCTCCACCTGTGGTCCCCATCATTCCTTAAGCCAGCCACATTCCAGTGCTGTGACAGTAAATGCAGTCACTTCCCCTGTACAGACTCTTTATCTTCACTTGAGTTTCTGTAACTCAGTGCTTCTGTGTCATTCAACCAGTATACACACACCAATATGTGTGTACATGTGAATGCACATGTGTACACTCATGCATTTACACACACACACACAGACATGTGCACAGGCAGAATTACTAAGAATTACTAATCCTAAAAGCACTGATGTCTTACATCTCTCTGCAGTGTATGAACCTCTGATGTCATAAATAATCTTCTAGCCTAGTGAGCAAGTACTACATACTACACAGAAAAACCACCTTTCCTAGTGAGGGAAGCGTCACTGCTTTCAGCTACACTGGACGATTTCATAGCAATGCATGAGAATTCAGGATGAAAACATTCACCCTCACCCCTCACAGCCACTGAGAAATGCATTCCATGTCTCAGAGAAATGTGCCCTTTTTTTGTGACAGAAAACTGACTTGCCAGGTGCCTCTGCTGGATAATAGCTCCTTGATGTTTTGGAGGCCCTCTAGCTCAGTCCTTACAATTTCTCATGAGACCGAATCCCAAAGGTGACACACATGCCTAACAGTTTACTTCTATCATAACTTTCTGTTCTTTTAGAAATATTTAGAGGTAATTATCCCACGACTCCAATGTTCTCATTCTCTCTTGCAATATTGTACCAGGGTGGTCCCCAGGAAAAGGGGAAGTTCCAGGTTCCCTGTCCGACCCAGAAGGAGGGTGGAGCTAAGCAGAGAAAAAGAGAGAAGAGAAGGAATCTGAGGAGGAAGAAGGAAGCAGGGTGGAGAGCCAGAAGGAGACCTGAGGAAGCCACAAGGAGCAGCAAGCATGTGATGAAGAAACCAGGCTTGTTTCCTGGTTCTGGATTGGTTAAGGGAGAGGTGGGTGAGAGACCTGTGGGGAGGTGACTATGGCAGCGTTTATATTGATTTTGATTTTGCTCTTTTCCTCCTGGATTTGTCTGGCCTTTTCTGACACTTCTCTATGGGTCCCGAACAGAAGGTGCTTTAGTCTCATGGAGGCTTTCAGGCCTTGCTTTGGGCCGATCCCTTTTGGGTTGACTTTTGCCCACGAGGGGATGGGTCACTTCAGGTATTTGATTCAGAAATTATATTCTTTGTCTTCTGTATTGTATACTCACTGTATTAGAGTCCTATTTCATTGAATCCTTATATGTTCTGTCTTGATGCAGCGGATGGCAGAACCCACTTAGAGCAGGCAGGGTTGGGGGTTCAGTGCTGCCCCTCTCCTGGCCCTGTAACACTATCTTCAAAGGAACAACCGCAAATGTGGTTCGCATATTAGATTCCATGCACCATGGAACCAGTGATTGGATTTTACTCTGGGACGATGAAGCGTTCCTGGAGTGTGCGATGGCCATGACCATGTAACAGCATGAATGTGTTCAGTGCCTCTGAACTGTTCAGTTAAAGATGGTGGAAAAGGTAAATTTAATTTATGTCTGTTTGATCACAATACAAATGTAAATGGTTCTGAGAAGCATCTACATAGTATGTCTTATCTGTGTCTGCGTCGCCAAGGCAACACCAATGTCACAATAAAGTAAGCACATGGCACGAAGCCTACCACAGCCATCATGGGAGAACATGAGACAGGTCCGGAGGATGTGTAGGAGGGGGTGACTTTTAGTGGTTTGCCCTTTTTTCACATGTCCTTCCCAGAACTCTTTCTTCAAAGAAGCTTGATCCCTCTACGGCCACTTGTGAGGATGATAATGTGACCTAGAAAGAAGGACAGCGGCTTGGGCTTCACAGACTGAAGGAATCCAGGAATCCTGGCTCAAGCTCTCAAACTGGCTCTGTGATCCTATTCTTGGTGTCTCAACCGTTGTCAACTTTTTTGTTCTTATCATTAAAGTGGAGATGGTTAAGTGCCAGTGCTACCACTGTTACCACCTCAGTTCTATCCTGGCCAGGGAGCTGACCCACATGGTGCTGCAGGCCTCTCCTGTCTTGCCCTACAGCAGTGTACTTTGTCAATCTGCCTGTTCCGCTCCCCACTCTGTCTCTGGTGACTCCTCTCACCGCCTCCTCACCTCTGGCCTATACCCAGTTCTTGTATGCATAAATAAATAAATCTTAAAATAATAAATTGAAGTTTTTAGTGAAGACTGAAGACAGTTACATTATGCACATGCATACACATGTAACCCAAAGAATCAAACCTTACATCCTGTTCAGGACAGAAGGTCCTCACTGGAGCAGAACCCAGAGCTCCTGGCTCTCAGAATGCAGTAGCCCTCTTGGGCCTCTCCCTAGCACACCCCTCTTTAAACAGCTTGTTTCTATTCATGACCTTTCTGCCTCTTGAGTCACATGTTTTTACTAATGTAGAACATGACAACTTCCATTTGAGTGCTGACATCCTTTTGGGACTCTGCAAAGTCTCTCTGCTCAGAGACTTCCTTTTTGCCCCAGCAGGTGAGATCAAGATCATGGATTACACTTAGCAGTGGGCCTCACCTTGCATTCCAGGCAGCCATGGACAGACCTCTGAGTCCATGGGTCCTTGAGTCCTCCTTGTCCAGCCTGTCCCTGGACTGCATTCCCATTGCTAACCTGTCTTGGGTACAAGGGTATAAGGCAGTTCTTCCAGAAATCATATGTAAGGGCAAGCTAGATATTTCTTTAATACTTAATCTTCAAGGTTAAGGATAACTTATCTCCATCTTGAAAGAATTTCCTTGAAATTTAGCAGTAACTTTAACCTGTCATCCCAGGTTAGAAAAATAATACAGGACAAATAATAGTCAGGTTAATGCTGGATGTTGGTGGATAATTAGGAAACTAGGAATAGCTGAGTATGGTAAGGTGCGTGGGATAAGGGAAATTTTCCATTCCGCACTGAGAAATTCTGGCCAGTTGAGAAGGCAGGCACATGTTTGCTTTATATTTGTGAACTATCTCCAATTCTGACAGGGATAATTCAGTCTACAAGACTAAGAACAAAATTTTAAAATACTTCTATATAGAAAAAACAACATTTGTGTAACAGTGATACACAGTTAAGGCAAAAAAAATAGAGATTTTAGTTGACTGTCAATTACTGTAATAGTAATAACTTTAATCCACTTTACTTGGATAGCATGTTAAGTGTGCAAAAAATGCAGCCTATTTTATCTTTTTCAAATCTTGAGTAAACTTCTGAAGTCAGAATCACAGCTGTTAGTAATATCCACTATGGAGATGAAGCAGTGAAAAAGTGGATTATAACCTGAGAGTAATCTTTGTAACAAATGTATGGTACATGTGAGTTGAAAAAAATGACTTTTTTTCTAATTCTGCCATATACCTGACGTTAACACTGGGAAAATACATAAATACTGACTTTCTTCACCTGAAATAGGTAATAACACCTACCTCACAAGATGGTAGAGGTAGCAATAGATATAAACCTGAGAGTGGTGAATGTTAAACAGGTAAACAAAGCTTATTCTCTTTCTTATCTCTAAAAGAACTACACATACTTTGAGGTCAGCTCACCTAATGAAAGGAGTGATTCCCCAGCACATTCAAAGCTACCTGCAAAGGACAAGTGTATAGTGACTGAGGATACAACCTCACACTCCAATCTTTCTGCTATTTCAATATTGCAACAGTAATCAAGAGCAATAATTAAAGACAATGATAGCTAAATAGAAGTATTTAATCATTATTTAATTATTAGTTATGTAATTGCTTATAATATTATTTTATTATTTAAGTGTTAATTCCTTATTAAATATTTGAAATCATAATCAAGGAAATGAGAACAGTACATATTGATCCATGAGACAGAAAAGTCTATTATTGAATAGGTGGTCACTTTTTGGAACTGGAATCACATTGGAATCACATTTGGTGTAACTTTGAAGCTCTCATCACTTTATTGATAACAACTATTCTATGACCTACCCATTGGAGAACACAAAACAAATCCTAGTTCCGTGTTAAACTAGTAGAAACTGAGGCCTGGAGCTTCTCAACCAAAAAGCCTGAGCAGGAAAGCTAATCCCTCATCTCTCATAATTCATTCCCTAACAGAGAGACCTTTTGATCCAAAGATTGAGGACTGAGGATTGGTGTGACTTGAGAGATGTTATTCCTACTCATGTATGTAATTCCCTTCTGAAAACCTGATAAAGTATTTCTCACTAAATTCCCATAGCTTCCGACACCCCAGCTTAAGTATTTACATCAAAAATGGAAGCAGATATTAAATCAGGAAGTTTTCAGAGGTTTCACATCTCTCATCTCCCCAATGCACACTGGGCGTGAATGTATACATTTGCCAGACATCACAGGGAAGAGGAGACTCCAGCTATGACCCATTTTAAGACGGTCAGGCCTGACTTAGGTCCATTATCAGCACTCCACAGACTGAGCTACACCATAATACTCTAGTCCTCTGTGGAGAATGTCAGCACAGAGATGAAGATCTCTTATTTATTATTCTCATTTTTATTTTATTACAATTGCTTAAGGAGGAGACAATCAAAATTGGGGCGGGTAGAGCGCATGGGACTGTGGTGATGGCACATGGGTGAACTGGTGGTGGGAAATCCACTGGGATTACAAATGAGATGAAAAAATGTACAAAATGAAGAAAGATGTAATATATACATATACACAAATGTATACATATATACACACCTATACATAAACACACACATACACATATATACACACACATAATAAAAAAATAAAACAAGGTAAAGCATGCAGAGAGCCTGTGAAGAATCCGGATACAACAGGGTCTGTTCATCTGAATTTTGTCCTGAGGAAATGAAATCTGTCAAGGAGTCTGAGAGCTGTCCTCAGGCTTCCCAGGAGAGACATATTCCACCCAGAGGATATAAACATGCTGTAAGCAGCTTTTTTTCAGAGCTGCCTCCTCCATGATTCCCGAGCTCGGAAAGTATCAGTGAATCAATGGTGGCCATCAATGGACCTCCCAGAACAGGGACATTTAAATTTCCACTTCTGTTTCTCAGATGAGAAATGGAGTGTGAATCAGATCATAAGATATTTCCAAGTAAAATTTTGAAATCTATCCAAAGGGAATTGCTTCCCAGAGACAGAGTAGTAGAGACTTCTTCCTCACCTCCCTCCTGGAACACTGGCTCCTTCAGGAGGGAGACAGAAATGTTCTGTGAGCTACAGTCAGTGCTGCTTTGCATTTCTCAATGAATTTCCTTTTTTTTTTTTTTTTTTGAGTTGATTATAAATAAAGGTTTGGGCTATTATTAAGTGCATGCTGAGTTTCCAGTTGACTTTTTTTTTGTATACTTAAGGAGATTTTTAATAATGACCTAATGGGTTTTCTGTGAAGAAGAATGGAACACACCACAGGAGCAGAAGTGCCATTCTGAGGTCTCACTCAAGTTGTATCAGCCTGAGTAAGTCATGAGACATCACTAGTTCTGCTATCATCCTGTCAGAGTTTTTGTGAAAAGGAAATGAAGTGCGTCTAATAATCTATTTAAATTGTAATTTTTAAAAACATGATGTTGTCTATTTTAAACTACCCCAGAATATGATTTCAGCTGATGAGAATCAAGCACACAGAGGAATGATGCAAAGGGAACAGACGTATTCTGAGATCCAAACCAAGAAACGTGGACAGGTATGGGACAGCGGGACACAGAATTTACAGATTAGGGCCACCAGGACAAATCAAGTTCCTTTCACCCACATGTCTTGCCTTAGCATCACAGCAGAGGAATGAGTTATACTTTGAGCAGTACTGAAAGTACGTGGAAGGCTCTTAAAGAAAGACTAGAAAGCTCTTTCATGAGGTGACAGATATTAAATATTATAGACCTTGAGGCTACATTTAGTCTCTGTTGCTCCTTCTCATCTTCTTGATTCTCCTCATCCCTTGCCTTCTTTTAACAACACTTTAGCAATGCAAAAAGTCATTCTTGGCTAAAGTCCATATAGAACTGGTCAAGGACTGTTCTTGCCCCCCCCAAATCCTACCTTAAAACAACACACTGTCAAGCTTTAGGAACTCTAAAGCAGCAAATAAATATAAGAGGTTATTACCTAACATCTACATTATTGTTTTTCTGACCTAGCTATGGGTATTTTAATATTCTGATACCTTTTTTTTTAAGATTTATTTATTTATTCATACAGAACTGGGGTACAGGCCAGAGGTGAGGGGGTGAGAGGATTCATCAGAGACAGAGTAGGGAGCAGAACAGGCAGATCGATGAAGTACACTGCTGAGGGGAGCAGCGGGCGGGTCAGGAGAGGTCTGCCTCGCCATGTGGATCTCCTCCGGGGCAGGCGGGGATCGAACTCATGCGGAAGTGGTTTAAGCTTCTTAGTGCAGTGCTTTAACCCGCTGCACCACCAGGGAGGGCCCCTGATACCTTTTTTGTGACAATCATTGCTTAATCAGTTCAAGTATTTAGCCTCTTATACACACCTTTATCTAGAATTGTTTTATATAAATTTATATCTTGATAATCCCTTATTTATAATAATTACTCAATTATAATGACAATAAATATTAATATGTAGCAATATCATACTCTGTTATATATATTAATTAGGTCTTCTTTTATAAGCGATATTTAGGACTTCAAAACCTTTTCATTTGCCTGACCCTCAGTAAGTCATCTGACTTCCTCAAATTTATTTTCCTTTTATATATAATGAACATTAGAAAGCTTACACCCATGAGTCGTGGGGTTCACTGAAATGATAGAAAGGGAAGAAGGTATCCCCATGTTTGTTCAATTTAATAAAAAAAGTCCATTTCCATCTCAAGTTATCCCGTTCTCTTTTACTCGTTCCATCAAAGTACAGCAATAAGTCCATGGCAAATTTTTTTTGGTCTATTTAATGAATACACATGACAAGTCATCTAGCTGTGCTTCCATAACCAAACAATTGGAAGAAAGCACAGAAGACCATACACCACTGAGTTATTTGGGGTATTTTCGGAACCACCTGATTAAACTGACAGAGCCTAATAAGCTGTTAAAGTATAACTCCCTGAGATTAAACTTGACTGACTGGATTACTATGGGAGCCTCATTCTTCTCTGTCCACAAAAATGCCCTTTGCAAAGCATATTAGAAGCTGACATGCCAAGCCGACATAAAATATCTGGATGATTGATTCAATTATTCACTGCTTCATCCCAGAGGTTTTAATGTCTTGGAAACAGCTGATAATTTTAGATCCACTGAATTTTTTTAAATGGAATAAATCTTGTACTTTCTTCAGTACCAAGTAGACACAGAGGAGTGGACCTACTTCCACTCCATCTAAAAACCCAATCCTTTGAAGTTCTAAGTTGGGGGGGAGGTCATTGAAGAATATAGAAGTCTTGTTCTGTGGCTTCATGAACCTTTCTCTCTTTGTTAAAAACAAGTCACTACAGAATATCAGCAGATATTATTAGTTAGATGTTGCCACTTGACCAACCTAGATAATCTTCTTTGCCATAGTTGGATCCAGTTTTCAACCACTTTCTCGGTGAATTAGAGTGGTACAGGGCATATGATTTAAATAAAATGTTTCCCTTTAATGAAAGATATTGCTAATGTAGCTGACAGTTTAAGCCTAGTCCTTGGGAATAGCATATTGAATTTTTTAATTAATTGATTATTTTTGCATTCAAGAACTGGGGGGTAGACCAGAAGTGCGGTGTGGGGGAAGGTGTAAGGATTTGTGAGAGACAGACTAGGGAACAGAACAAGTGGATCTACTGAAATACACTGCTGAGGGGAGCAGTGGGTGTGTGAACGACACTGTGGGTCAACTCCCTGGCCAGGATTGAACTCATAATGCAGTGGCAATTGCAGAAGAGTGCTGAGATTTAATCTCTATGCAACCAGGGAGACCTGCATATTGAAATTTTTGTGATTTTCCCAACCTGTTCCTTCTGCCTTACTCCCCATTTTTCCACCCCCATCCAGAGCAGTAGCTTTTAGGATTATGTGAAGGACCTGAAAGTCCCATTCTTAATCACAGCTCATGAAGCAGCTTCTTCTCAGAGTCCTTCCTCCTCCCTCACTGTGGATTAAATGTTTGTTTGTGTCCCCCGCCCCCCAAAGAATTTGGATGTTGAGATCCTAGTCCCAAATTTAATGATATTTGTAAATGGGACCCTTGGGTGACAATTCTGTCTTATGACAGAAAAGTCCTCATGATGGACAGTGCTTACATTAAAATAGAGATGAGATTGAGCTTGTTCTCTCTTTACACACACACATACACCGTATAAGTACACAGTGAGAAGGCAACTTTCTGAGAACAAGAAGGAGGTTCTCACCAGAACCCAAGCAAGCTGGCACCCTGATCCCTGACCTTCAGTCTTCAGAACTGAGAATCAGTGTTTGCTATTGAAGTTTTCTAGTTGATGATATATTTGTTGTAGAAGTCCAAGCTAACTGAGACCTCCCATCATCAATCCAGTAAAATCCTACTCACTTGAAAATGCTCCACTTAAGCAAACTTCAGCTGGGCGAGTCACACTCTTCTCTGACAACTGAAGCCCAGTACCTCGTGACAGCACCCATGGATTGTGTACCACTGTTCATGTATCACCTCACCTCCTAGTCCAGCTGTAAGGGCTGGACTATCACTGACCAGCCTCTCATCCCAGAGTGCCTGATTGTATCTACCTATGCAGCAATAAATGTTGAAGTATAAATGAATACACAGGTATTTCCAGCATCTCACTCTATCCTGACAGATCCTTGCATGTATTTTCCATGAGTAATAAATAGACTGAGGACCACAGGGAGACAGAAAAGCAAACTTTGAAATGCGAGAATGATGATGCCAGAAGTGATGGATTTTTTCTGTTTCAACAGAGATACTGTCCTGTTGATGTCTACAGACATAGGTAACTGCGAAAAGTGAGCTCCTTTATGGAAGGGGTGGGGTTAAAACAAGTTGTGAGCAGTTTGAGCTCCAGCTTGCTTGTGAACCCAAAGGAACTCCAGAGGGAGAAGAGATTAGTTTCTCCTGCTTTCCATTTGTAAGAAATTTACCATCTGCCAAAGAAGGACCATCATCCTTACCCAAGCCAAGAAGGACCATCATCCTTATCCAAGCCTGTTTTCTTTGGGCTCATATGAAGATGCATGAAACATTTTCTAAAAAGGTGGAAGCCAATTAGCTTTCAGCCTCTTCATGTACAGTTTCTCAGGAAAAAGTCCCATCTAGGTTCTGATTTATTACCGTACCTACTAATTGCATTAGCTCATTGGTCTCACAGAGGAGAAAGACTAAACAAATAAACCAAGAAGACAGAAGATTTCCTGAAACTTTTGTTGAAATGTTGCAATTTTACTTTTAGGTCATTTTGTGTGCAATTTTCTTCTAGCAAGGAAGTGCTAAGCAGTTTTATTTCCTGGCAAAACATCCTTTTGATTTTGTAACTGAATAACTACTGAAGATAATACAGTATTTACAAACAAGGTTTCTGGCACATTCTCCTAGACTTCCTTGTCCTTTCACAGTTCCAAACAACTCTTAAAATAGCTTTGAAAGTGCCTTTCCAACGTCCCCTGGAGCACATCACATTCCGATGTAAGTGACAGAGGTCTAAGAGAGCATTCTGTCACCTTGTTGTGAACTTCTCTGGGTCAGAAGCACCCAGGGTCCCAGACTACACCCATCCCTCAACTCACCAGCAGTTGGTTTTTCTTTCCACCTTCCTCTGATATAAAATGAAGCAAACGCATAACCCAAAATATGGGCATTCCATTTTGAGAACATGTGTGGCAAATTTGCTTGCATTTATAGTTATCAAGATGAAGTAAGCTACAACTTGTAGGGAAAACACATTTACAGATGTAGGAGAGATGACATTAAAACACAACTTTGCAGTTTGTCTCCTTTTTTTAACTCTAAAGATACTACATGATCAATTGTTAGCAGTTTGGCAGAAGGTAGGACAACTTCCTAATAAGCTCATGAAATGCAGAAACAGAAGAAAAGTAGATTTTGATGTTGTTTTATGCTTTTTAAGTTGTCATAAATCTCCAGGAAACAAAGGCCCATGAACTTTGGTTTTGCTTATTATTATTTTTTGTTACTATATAAAATCAAAAGATGGAATCTTATCTCTTATAAGCATTAAACGTTATTGAAAAATACTGGTCCAAATATAGGCCTCTCTGGTAAGGTTAAGTAAGTCTCAGCACTATCAAGCTATTGCCAACCACTACAGCATGTGTTTGATCCCAGCCAGGGAGCTGACCCACATGGCACAGCCGACCTCTCCTGACTCTGCTTCTCCCCTCAGCAGTGGATTTCAGTACACCCTCCTGTTATGCTCCCTGCTCTGTCTCTAGTGAATCCTCTCACTCACTGCACCCCTGGCCTGTACTCCAGTTCTTGCATGCATAAATACATAGAATAAAGTGGGTTTTTTTTCTTTAAAAAAAAAAAAAAAGACAAAATACTGGTCCAACTAGATACTAAAAGAATTAATAAAAATCCTAATTAGCTACATGTAAATAAGAAGCAACATGAATAGATAAGATCTCCAAAGTTTCTGGAAAGCAAGAAAGCTGATACTCTCAAGACTGGAGGATGTTGCATCAGTACTGTCATAGGGCATGATGGGAAAGACAACCTACGAGCCCAACCATTCTCCTTCCCCAACAACATTCATGGGTGATGATAGAGAGGGTCAGGTGTGTGTGTGTGCGGTGTAGCTGCAGGTATTTAGTGAAGGCACAAGCACAGTGTTATGCAAACATAAGTGCTCATCAAATGTTTGTTGGATGAATGAGTAAAACAACAAATATATGACCTCTACCACCCTAGGCATCAGAACAAGGTTATTGTGTGACCCGTTGTCTAGAATGATACTTAGGTTCGTGATGTAATTGTTTTCCATCATCTCTTGTAGATGAAGTCAAATAAAAAGCACCAATGACAGTATAATTACATCTGTGGCAAGGGTGGGGGGGGATGAGGGGGTGGAGGTTCTATTAAATTATGTACGACCTGTACTGGTTAAAATTTGTGACCACCTGTTTAATACAACAGTATACAAATTAGGATCCTTTAAATGTTCATGTGTTAGATTTTAATTAGAACAACTTCAATAAAGCAGTAACATGATTCTAAGCCTACAAAGGTACCCCACAGAAAATTTTGCTCAGGCTAGATGAAATGTTAGTTTCAAGAAGTGGAAATCTGACAAAAGGGAAGATTTATCTGAAAAGAAATATTTTACCTTCTTTGAGCTTTTTCAGCTAATGACGTCTTACTATTGTGAAGCCAACAGAAAGAAACCAGACTTCTGGCAGACTAGTGGCATAAAATCATCATTAAATCAACGTTTATGGAACTCTGCTATATGGCAGGAATAGAGGCAGGCACAAGATTCAATGCTGAGAAGAAGAATGAAAAAGAAAAAAAAGAAAAATATGAATCCTGTCCTTAGAGAGCATGTCTCTTCTAATGAAACCAGAGAATATCAATGACAATTCGTTGTTTAAGGAGTTAAATAGAGCTGTGTGTGTGAGTCGAAGTGTGGGCCCCAGAAAAGACATCAAGAGTCAAGTTTTAAAAGTGGGTGCATTCATTGTGTAGTACAAAGACTATGTTTAAATAGGTGAGTGACCAGACCAATCTGTATCAAACAGCATCAATTTCCCTAATGGCAGAAAATATAGAAAAGGGCACGACCCAGAGGTGCTCTAAATAGCTTCTTAGGATTTCTCTTGCTTCTCAAATAGAAACAAGAATGCTCTGTCTGCGGTGTGCTTGGTAGCAAGAACTAAGACTTATGGTCTTCCGTTTAGGAGTTAGTAGGAATATCTTGGTAAGTTTTCCACTCTTTTACTTGGCTCGATCAGTAGCGTGACTGCTGAGACTTGGAGGATCGATTGGGGAAGAGAAATTACAAAGAAATAGCTCAGTGATGCTTTCTTTCTTTCCTTGAACTTTAGAGACCCAAAAGAGCAAGGAGTAGCCAAATCTATAAACTATTTAAATCTTTCAAAAGAGAGGTAAAAGATTTTTGTTGCCTGGATTACAGAAAAAAAAAAAAAACTTGTAAAAAATTTCAAAGTTAAAATAAAAGTAGTTATGATGATGACACATAGGCGATTCGGTGATGGGAAGCCCAGTGAAATTTTATCTTCAAGGAACAAGGGAACCATTCACTGCTTTAATTCAAATACTAAAGACAAACAAATGCAACGAAATATTATCCAGCACTAAAAATACCAAGTCAAGTAAAGACCGAGAGAATCCTTAAATGCATATTACTTGGTCAAAGAAACCAATCTAAAAAGGCTACCAAATATATGATTCCAACTATTAACATGTGACATTCTGGAAAAGGCAGACCTATGGAGACAATATAAAGAGCTGTAAAAGTAAAGATCAGGAATAAATTGGAAGAGCACAGAAGAATTTTAGGGCAATGAAACTCTTTATGATACTACAATGGCAGATAGTTGTTATTACAGCTTTGGCTATGATGATCAAGAATAAACCTTACTGTAAATGATGAATTTCAGATGACTGATCCATCAAAGCTTCATCTCCTGTGCTAAGTGTAGCACTCAGGTGTGGCATGGAGACAGCAGATGGGACAGGAAGTAGATGGGGAGATTCTCTGTACTTTCTACTCAATTTTGCAGTGAACCAAAAACTGCTCTGAAAGTAAGGTTAATTTAAAAATTTAATTAGTACAGCAAGAAAAGTCATCTTGCTGGAGTTATACAGAGTAATAAAAAAAGGCAGTTTGAATTTGAACAGCCTGATTCATTTTCAAATATATTAGGAAAGTAAAGTAGAAGAATCATATGGGTATTTGGGAGAAAATAAATTTAAAAACAAATATTTGCTGCACATAGAATGAATAAGTCAGACTAATTTAATTTAAAAAAGTAAATGGAGTAAGACTTTTAGAAAATCTGGTCGCTATAGGATACAGGATTTCAATCTTCAAGTCTTAAACTTCGGGTAGATCAGCTATTAGATTTACAGTCACCATCAATTATTTCTGAAAAATTCATCTTACAACAAAAGGAGCCCAAGTATAGGCAGTGGAGAAATATCCATTAAAAGAGATGAGAGCAGAGTTGCCAATTAGAGCCAACACTCTAGAGTCAGTTTCTGCTAAAATAATGGGGATAAAGAAGAGGGGAAAGGAGAAGAAATCTTATGCCCTAAAAAAGCAGCTGAGAAGCCAGATCAATTAAATAGCTGAGCACTGAGAAAAGGAAGAATGATCATCCTCCAAGAGGCATGGACCATGGGCACTTGCATTGTGATAAAGAAGCTAAAAAAAGCTAGTGGGCATCAAAGGGAAGGCATTTCACAACCTCTCTTCCATAAAAAACAACCCTGGGATTCATTCCGAGCACTTCAATGATAGAACGATGTCATTTCATGTTGTTTGACTGTTAGGACTTGCTGGAAAATAAATATGACCTCCTTTTAGATCATTGCTGGAAAGTACAAGTAATTTGAATTTTTAGTAAATTCTTACAGAGATGGAGGCCAAAGAACCCACCTCTTCCAAATGGAAGAATTTTGAAGAGGAATGCTAAGTGAATTTCCTGAAGGTGTGTTATGTAACTAACAAACTGGGAGGGAGAGCAGCAATTATCACTTTAATTAATTAGGGCCCTGTTGTAGCTCCCTAGTGAAAGATAATCCTTGATTAAAAGTGTCAGGATGTTAAAATATTGACTGATATTGAAATGTAAGCAAGTGAAATTTCAATGAATTGTGAAAAGCAAGCTAGTATTATCCTTTACCAATAGACACCCATGATTCTCAGGAGGCAGGGGTCAAGCCATTACTCACTGACCATGGACTTGTAAACAAAATTAGCCCACTACTGGTCCATCCCTTATGATAATTAACTCCTTCCACCTTCTGTTTTATAGATGCAAAGCAGAGGCTAATGCTTGATAGCAGTCATCCTCACACAGAAGAAGGGAATACATAAAACAATATGAAAGAGAAGGCGATCAAGTACTTTCACCATCAACAGAAATCATCCAACATATACATAGTATAAATATTTATAAATATTGATGTGAATATTTTATGCCTTAGAAATTCCATATCTGAAAGCCTTGCTGAGATTCTTCCCCGCTCTGTGCCTAGAAAGTGCCCTCAGAGGCTATGCAAAAAAAAAAAAAAAGTTTTCAATGTAAACCTTTTAATTGGTCTAAGCTTGGAGGTGAGTGGCCACAGTGGTTTCTAAATTTCATTAGTGACTAATGCCTCCTACGGAGCTCTTTTTCCATGATTTCATTTTCTGACACAGACTCAGAATGTCACATGTCTCTATTTCATTTTCTTCCCTCTACCCCAGCATTATCAGAATTAGATACAAAATAACACAATGATATACGCTTTTAAAGAAACTACCGATGGTACAAACAATCAGAAACAAAATTTTTAAAACTCAACATTTTGACAATATAGGTGAGACTGATTTTCAAAGAAACAAACTCACTCATAGACCTAGAATAAGTTAGTTAATGTCATTGAGCACCAATTCCTAGACATACAAACATCTACCACAGAGGGTCTACACGAGCTATAGGAATAACATATGTAAAAACAATGCCACAGATCCTAAAATTCAGCACTCAAGAGAGACAGCTGTCCTTTCATTGTCCTCATCATTATTGTCAGAAAAGAATGTCTCATTGAAAATTTTGGAATGTTCTCTCACATGAAAATATCTCAGACAGGCAAAATATCCAGTCATGCTCACTTTCAAATAAAAACAAAATGGGGGCTCCTGTTTACCTTTGGATGACACCATGGGTTGGCCACAGAAGAAGTTAAGTCTGCATCACTCACTGCTCTCCTGGTCTTCAGAACCCCCAATCACAAAGGGACAGGAAAAGTCTGTAATATATAGGACCACAGATGAAAATACTACTACTGCCCACCCCACTGATAGAATCTGATAGAAAAATAATTTGAGGCTGAAATGAGTAAACAGCAGGCAGATGTGAGGAACACTGTGGTTCTACAGCTGGTTTCATTCCCCCTTCCCCCCCATGAAACTAAATGCCCGTGCTCTTTCAAAGAACACAACAAAACAAAGTTTTTGTACCATTTCCTATTTTCAGGATGGATATGGTAGAAACATGTCATCTATGGTGAAGGAGGCACAGAACATTTGAAACTCTTCTTCACATTTAACAATAGGAAACTGCGTGTGGTTACTCTACCTATCAAAGTATTCTATGCTTAGCTTTCTAGAAAGAGTGGGGGAAACAGATTTCAGCTAAAACTCATCTCACACCTTCTGAAGAGCTTCTTGGTAGTTAATTAAATAAAAATAATAGGCTCCATTTCTGTTTAATTTACCTTGTTTATTGGGTTGGCATGGCTGGGGAGGTAAGAGAAAGCTTCTTTGCTTTACTAAAGCAGGATTATTTTTTATGACTACCAGTTTTTGCTGGGGACCATCCTGGTGCACTAAGATTTGCAACAGTAGCAGTAAACATACTCCCATTAACACTGAAGACAGTTCCTCCCTCTCCCTAACACCTCCACTGAGGCTGGAAGAGAAGGAAAGGATTAGTGGCCATCAAAATCAGCCAGATTAGTAATAAGAACCTAGACAGAACCAGACAGGAGAGAGGACAAGGAAGATTTGCAATTATGCAGATATATATGGTTCATGAAGATAACAGGGTGAGTGAGAAAAGAAATGAAGCAAGGCATAGGGAGAAAAAAAAAAAAAAGTAGCCAAACAACATAAGTGCTTATGTCTGAAATGGTTAGGACTGATTTAACTCTAAACTCTCAAGGTAGCTGGATAGGTCTGTGCTCCATCTAAACACAGAGGAACAGGTCCTGGAGAATGGGAAGAAACATCTTCAGCTATGACTGTCCTCTGAAAATTTATTATTATTCATCCTCCATACTGGAAAAATCAAAAAAGTCCGCCACAATAGAGCCCTCAGCCTGGGTGATCCAGACAGAAATGAAACCCTGCATGCTGCTAATGGTGCCAACATTTGAATTGAATTGGGCATCTCATTTCCTTTCTTTTTCAGTGCCTGTAGATACCAAATCCAATGTGGAATTATTTAAAATGTGGTCCTGCGATTACCCACCTCAGTATCAGCTGTGGCTCTAGGTAGAACTACAAATTCCTGGGTCTGATCCCAAACCTGCAAACTCAAAATCTTTGTAAGAGGAATAGGATATTTCAAGTATTCAACTTGTGAATGAATCTTTAAAAAGATGTCTTAGAAGACAGCTGTAAATTTACTAATTCAATTTTGTCATTCAAAAGCACTGTATATGGGCCCTCCCTGGTGGCGCAGTGGGTTAAAGCACAGGACTAAGAAGCTAAAAGCCACTTCCGCATGAGTTCGATTCCCACCTGCCCTGGAGGTGACCACATGGCGCGGCAGACCTCTCCTGACCCGCCCGCTGCTCCCCTCAGCAGTATACTTTGTCGATCTGCCTGTTCTGCTCCCCACTCTGTCTCTGGTGAAGCCTCTCGCCGCCCTGAGCCTCTGGCCTGTACCCCAGTTCTGTATAAATAAATGGATAAATCTTTAAAAAAAAAATTGCAACAAACATGGGTATACCTTCTTCCCTTTCTATCTGCTCCCCACTCTGTCTCTGATGAAGCCTCTCACTGCCCCTGTATCTCTGGGATATTCCCCAGTTCTGTATGCACAAATAAATAAATCTTTAAAAAAAAAAAAGCACTCTTTGTGATGACTATGATAGTGACTGACATATGAGTCCTGGTCTCCCATGTGATCAGCATTCAAGGGTAGACAGAATACACAGCCTCAGGAAAAAAAAAAAATACCCCCTGATTTTCTGAACGCAATGATTACAGATAACTCCAAAATACTGCCCTGCTATCATAATACTTGCTATTCCTTTTCACTCATCATAAAAGTATAGATCTTCAGTTTTGTTGCGGTTGCACATTTTTCTTGGTTTGGAAATTTGAATTAAGCTAGTATTGAGCCTACCGGCATGCTATAATTTCTTCGATACACTAAAGTGAAGAGGATGTATGTTTACAACATTGCACAATATGTTTGCAAAATACAGGAAAGTGGAAATCTCCATATTTTTAATACATTTGAAACATGTATTGTCATTTATAAAAGTGCAGCTTCTGTTCTCATTTCAGACCACATTGGCCTCCCTAACAAGTTCCAGTGGGTGCTTTGCTACCAGCACGAGGGAAAATGGTTAACACAGAGCACTTTTCCAGGATGTTTTTACCTTCCAAATAACTTTTCTATGAATATTAAGTGTCAAAATGCCACTATCAAAATAAACATACATGGCACATACGTACTGAGTTCCAGGAATATATCAAGCAATGTGCCTGACTGTGGGAGATTATATGAGATAAGTGATGTAAAATATTTAGCAAAATACCTGCCACATCATACGATTTCTCACTATAATTATTTTGGGGGGTGGCTGTTGTAAGAGTAATGCTTATCATTAATTATTATTATTACACTCAAATAAATTAGATGAATATGAGGAAGAAGAAAATTAAGAAAAAAGGGAATGTAGACAAGTTATCTAATATTCATTTGGTATTTATTCTGTGGCAATCACTACATGAAGCTATTAATTTGTAACATCTCCTAGTGAAATGGGGGAATGAGAAAAGGACTGTTAGGGACAAGGGTGGACAGTAAGTCTCTGACTGGTCACAAGATATCGCACAGGTTTGACTTAAGAGTTGATGGTGGATAGTGGAGAATTTTTAACAAGAGAATGACATGCTCTTCTTTGCATTTTAGAAAGGTCACTGGCAGCGAGAGGCATACAGTGTACTAGGGAAAGATGGGATGTGGGAGACCAGTAAGAAACATAAAGTTCTGGAGATCATTCATGCGAGATGCTAAAGGTCTAAAATAGACGCGAGGAAGGGGAGGAGGGGATGATTTCTCCACAAGTCTCGAAGATAGATCTGACATGGTGACACCATCAGAGGCTGACAGTGGAATGTGGCGTGTGCATATTATATCAGCCTCACTTCTAACTTGTCATGCAATTTGTGAGTAATAATAATATGCTGACTGATAATGCACACAGTACTATAAAGTAAAGCTTCCAAATTCTTCCTGTATAACAAAAACCAAATTCTATACATGACAGAATATGTAGAGATACACGTGTGTATACATACATATATATACAAACAGCACATATCTATGTTAATACATACCACATCCAGAAAGACAAATCATTTCATTCTAAAGCCAAAAGACTTCAAACTCTAAGTTTCAGATTTAAACATAAAGAATATTGCATTAGGTCCTTCTCCTAGATATATCTCAATGGAATGGCTTTGTCTTCCATAGGACTGTTTTCACAACATTATAAATGTATTTACAAATATTCCCTTTTCCCCATACTTTCTAGAATTTTACTGAGCAAAGAGCACTTAATATGCTCAGGTAACGAGTGTCTTCCGCTCATTTCTTTGCTTAAAAATATACTCCTTCCAAGTCTGTCTTGCTTTTGTCCGTTCCAAATAATAATTGAAATTGAGATTTTCTCAGTTTGAAAAAAAAAAAATTGCTCTTGTCCCGCCCGAAGTAATGTGCTTCCCCTTTATGAACGCCAGAGGGCGTCGTTCAGTGACTGTCAGGATTTGGGAAAGGGGAAGAAGAGAAGGAATTCCATCGCTAATGAAAGAAGCTGATTTTTTAGTATGTATATACCCTTATCTACCATGAAACATTGCCATGGAAACAGAACCAGTTAAGATGATTGTATATTTAGGTCACAGTATAAAAGAAGAAGCTTGAACATGTTGGGGGAGGGGGAAAGGGAAATGAGGTGAAAACAAGAATATGTGAATCCTGAAAGGAGAAAACCAGCCCAACCTACCTCACGTCTGCTAACAGTAGTTTCACTAAGTCCCTTTATCTGCCAAAGCAGATAACACTAACTAAAATTAACAGCTGCCGTTGAAATTCAGAACCTTAAGCACCAGCAAGCTTTATAAAGAAAGAAAAACTCATTCGGGATGACAAAGTGAAGAGGCAACATCTAGAAGTTGGGGTACGTGTGTTCTTAGGCAGTTCTGGATCAAGAGCCCTATGTTCGAAACGCTTCTTCGTCCCCTTCCGCAGCTGGGATGAGTTAAATGAAAGATACCCATTTTCTTTCATCGTTTGCCTCAGACAAAAGAAGATTCCAGAAAAGATCTAGGTGGAAATGTCATCTGCTCAAACCTCAGGTACTTCTGGTGCCTTGTTGCCTCTGTGAGCAGCAATCACTGATTAATCAGAACCAGCATGCTATGCCAACTAAGAATCTCATTGGCACTGGCTCTTCCTTGCTGAGGGTTCAGGGAACCTAACAAGAATATGCAAAATTGATTAAATAGCTGGGGAAAACATCACTGAACTCTGAACACTTTTGATTTCCCCAATCAAAAGGAAAAAGGCATTGGAGCCACCTCTGTTCACAAAGAACCCACTGGTGCCACAGGAGCTCAAGATGGGGCCCCCCAAGCTTGTGTTTGAATCCAGGGCTGTGAGAGAACAGCTGTGTGGTCTTGAGCGAGCCGCCACCCTTGGTGTGAGCTCTTCACCTATAGCATGGGAACATCAGTGCCTCTAATTCATAGGATCACTGCACTGAGAAATGAGAAAACTGATATCTGGTCACTCAGTCACCAAATCTCTAGTAGCCTCGAGGATGTCGTGGGCATGATCTTGGGTGGTAGTTACAGATAAAATGTGGGCAGAACGGGGATGTGAGCCATATACCGTACATAGGACAGGGCCAGAGACAGCATATTCTCAGGAAAGGCACTTCCAGAGAGAAGCAACTTTCTCACTTTCTCCCTCTCCCCCGACCCCAAACACACATCAACACACACCCAGAGCACCAGCTGAGTTGTGGAATAAGCATTGGGTACTCGTGGTCTGGGACGCTCCATTGAAGCCTCTCAACATCTGCTCTACTAAGAGTAGGCAAATTGAACACAGGTAGGGCTGTCAATAGTCACCCAGAGGATACTGAGCCGGGGAACTCCACTAAGGAAGTGGCAAAGCCACAGCATAAAATACCAACTGAAACTCAGATTTAAGAGAAGAAACCTATCCTTCAAGGGGACTACGTGACAAAGCACCTCTGCCAATCTGTCGACCCTACTGAGTAATATCAAAGGTTGGGATGAGATGAAGAGTGTCTCTGACCATCACCAACAGGCACTTGCCCACAGGCACACCCCACACACCCCAAGACTGGCATTGGTGACAAAGGCTGCACAACCCCACTGGCTGTTCATCTCATGCTCCTCCTCCTTCACAGAAACCCCTTTCCTTCTTCCTTCCCATATTTCTACGCTTCCTCTCCAGCCTCGTGCAGTTGCTTTAACTTTCTTCCTAGCTGTGGGTCAGAGACAGTTGTCCCCAATGAGCTGGCCCAGCCTCTCCATGATTGGGGCACCTCACTTCCATGCCAGCCAGCAGCGGGGCAAAGCTGTGCTCTTCAGACACCTGAAGGTGCGCCCCTCTTTCCTGGGCCCTGGGGGCTGGCTGCCTGGGAATATGCATCAGAAACTTACCCCTGCACACTAGTGGGCACTGGGAGGAATTTGGCGTTTAAGTGTGAAAATAGCAGCCTCTGCCCTCCAAAGGTGAGACTGTGAGAATGTGTTCCAAAGGGGCTTTTGCTTGTGTTTGACTGCTAATCTCTTCCACATCTGCTCTGAAGTCAGTTGAGAGCTGCTAGCCTGTTCTTTGGCTTGCCTTGACCTTCAAATCCCATAGAGATACTCAAATCTACCTATTTTCTCACCCTAAGTACCCTCAGCCACACCTGCATAAAAACAGACAAACAACAGAAAATAAACTTCCCTCTCTCTCTTGTAGGAAGGCCACACATCTGTCTGGAAGCCCTCCTTGAATTTGGGGGTCCCAAGGCTTCTCTCCTACTCCCACCCCACCCCACTCACTGAGTTCTGAAATAGTCAGAGGGTGTGGCTAGCATCGCCCTGCTTTTGTAAGGTCAAGTTTTATTTTTCAGTTTTCTTTCACTGGCATCATTGTTTAGCCCAGTAAAGCAAACAAGAGTCGATAGAAGTGGCTCATCTACTGTAGTGCACCCCTGGAACATTTGCTAATAATAGTAAGAACACTACATTTCATCTGGCATTAACTTATTGCTTCTTGAGACATTAGGTGCCAGATCCCACAAAGCTGCCACAAGGTTGGCACCAAATTCTTCCATCCATTTGACAAGAATCTCCAAAATTCACTTTCTGAATCACAACCGAATACAGTTCTCAGTGTGAAACTGTCTCTTGGCCAAATCCAACCACTGCCTTCCATGATCATCTGGACCCTGCTGTGTCCCAGAGATGGGGCCCCCAGACCTGCCTGGCTGCGGATCGTCTCTAAAGTGTCGCAGTCTCCTCGTGTGCTTATCGGTGACAGCAGACTACATATGTGTCATCTGTGTTGGAATACCGTATGCTCAGATTGCCAGAAAACACAGCGCACTCTGCCCGCTGCACCCAGCCAGGCTGACACCTGGGGTTTGGGAGCTGGCTCCCTTTCAGCAACATTTCCATCCCTTAGCCAGAACTGTCTGGAGTGAAGTGAGGTGCTAGTCCCCCTAGACCCGGCATCTGATGGGCTCTGACCTGAGACTCTGTTTGCTGCCAGACTGAGCAAGTGGGGCATCCTCACCCTGGCCACCAAATACAACTGGAACTGAGCTCCCCAACCCCCAACCCACTTTCGAGCTTATCCACAGACCTTTGCTGGCCCCTGCAGGGTTTCTCTTTGGAGCTGGGCTGGCTGTGCTCTCCTCCCTCCTGGCCCTCTGCGGAGCCCAGGCCCCCCACCGTGACCAGGGCTCAAGAATGTGCTGCCGGCTCCTGGGTCTGTGGGATGCAGAGTGCAGGTGGGTGTGCAATGGAGCGTGGGGACAGGTGTTTGTATCGCTGGCTGCGTGTACGGAGACCCCCCCAGCTCCACAGCCGGCTACCACTTCCCCACTACCATCCAGTTCTAGGGAAAAGAGCAAAAGCAAAACAGACCAAAAAAAGAAGAGACGAGGGGGAAAATAGCAAGTCAGTGTGGGGGATTCCAAAGTGAGCGCTGGGAAGCCCTGTGCTCTTGCTGGCTTGGCGCGCCGGGGCGGGCAGACTCCAAAGCCTTGGTGGCCTGAGTCACAGACGTGCGGTGGCCGTGAACTGACATAAGGACACGGGAGGGCCGCTTGGGTGAGATGTGGGCGGGCAGCTTCGGCTGCCTTAGGCATTTACCTCCTTTTCTCTGCTCTCCTCTGTCTCTCTGCACCCAGACAGTAATCCAGCACCTATTTCTGTGCAGGCAAAAAGGAGCCTTATTTCATAGCTAGGGACTGGTGAGGTCGGAGGGCCCTCCCTGCCACGATCCTGTAGCTTAAAACAGCCTCATTTGGCTACGACCTGATCCTCAAGAAGGGGGTAGGGGCGGGGAGGGGGGAAGGCTGTAGAAGCTGGGCTGGAGGGGTCCAGGCAGTGGGTTTGTGTCGCTTTTTTTTGGAGGGGGGAAGCAGGAGATCTTCACCTCTGCAAGAACAGCTGGGCACTCCCCTCTGCTCTGCCAGGAGCACCTCAGGGGCGCAGGGGTGAGCGCACAGGTGGAATTTCTGCACGATCTACCCAGTTGGGGCTGTGACCGCACCTCTCTCGGATTCCAGGAGCCACAAGTGAGCACGATCTCCCAGGTCCGCAGGTGCGGACCCCAAGGACGTGTGGGATGCAGCTACTCCCTAGCTACGATCCTGAACCTCGCCTATGTAGCCCAAGGCCCAACCAGGCAAGGTCTGAGACCTCACAGCTTCGCTCTGAGCCCCTGTCCCCCAGTGGTGGCCAAAGAGCGCATCTCCTACGCGGGCCGACATAGGATGGAGTGGCAGAGGCTTCCCCAGCCTCTGTCTTGGGACCCCTTCATCAGTCCAGTTCCCGCTCGAGTCCCCAAGACCAAGGGTAAGGGGTCTTCTTGGCCCTTGGAACGCTGCGCTAAGCCTTCCTCAGGGGAAACAGTGCAGGCGCCCAACGGGCTGCTCGCAAGGCTTAACTGGGCAACTGGCTGGAACCCCAGAGACCACGCAGGGCTGAGGCCAGCCCAGCCTCCACCCTAAAGCCTGCCATCCGCGGCCCGACCCCAGGCAGGACGGACAGCGAGGGGCAGCAGAGGGCGAAGCTCTCTCCCGAGCTTCTCAGCGAGGACGCCTGGATTGGGGGAGGGGCGGCTGCTCGAGGGGGGGCTAGCCGGCCGCAGACGCACCGAGGTCCCGCACACTGGCTTCGCCACATTCCACTGGACTCGGCGACCCGCGGCATCGCCCCCCCGCCCCGCGCGGTGTCTCTTTTGCCCCTTCCACAGCCGCCATTGCTACCTCCAGCCCTCCAAACCCCAGGATCCAAAGTTTGCGGTGAAGAATGTGCACCTCCGAGCCCTCCGCGCCGGGTGCCGGGACGGGCAAGGACCCGCCGTGCCAGAGTCCCCGCAGCGGGGCAGCGGACAGCGTGGCGCCCTTACCTGTCGCGGGTTGAGCTCTTGCCTCGGCGAGCTGCAGGCTGGCAGGAGCGAGGAGCTCTTCGCGGGTTCAGGGCTGACCCGCCCGCCGCCGGAGTCGGAAGCCCGCCGGCTCCTTTTCTCCCGTGATCTTGCGAGAGAAAAGGAAAAGATTAGTTGGTGCCGCGACACCCGGAGGGGTGGGGCGGGGGGAGGCGGGGAGAGAACCGACCCGAGCCTCGGCGGGAGCTGCGGGACCCGAGCGCGCTCACCCAACCGCTCGGCCAGCGTCGGTCCCAGCCACTTGGCGAGCCTGCCCCTCCTGGCGCGGGCGCCGCGGGAGTAAAACTGACGCTGCCCCCGCCCTCCCCCACGAGCCGCCAAAGCAGAAGCAAACAGGACTTTCCAACCTGGCTTTAACTAAGACGATGAAGCTGGAGAGCAAAAGGGAACAAAAATCTGGATGGATGGACCGACCCGGCGCGGTTCGTTTCTTCGCCGAAGTGCTTGGGGGAAGTAGTGATTAGTGGACACCTGCTTAGGTGTCTCTGGCTACTTGCAACTAGGGATCTGTGATTGCAAGGCTCTGGCCAACCCGCAGGCTGGTGTGTGTGTGTGTGAGAGAGAGAGTGTGAGTGTGTTCATGTGCGTGTGTGTTTGTGTGTGCGCGTCTGCGCCCCCGCGCGCTCTCTACTGAGAGAGCCAGGTCTCCGCGCCTGGGCGCCTTTGCAAGACCAGGAGAGCGTGTCTGTGTCGGTGCGTGTGTGTGTTCGATTAGCTGCAAAGGGCGGATAATTTCTGGAGAGAACATTTACAATTTTCTTTCAATATGACAGGATTAGTTGTTGGTGAAGGCGCTCCTCCAATGAAATCTTGTCTGTTCTCTGATTTGGCGGTTCTTCTGAGCAAATATGACAGCCCTTTCTCTAGACGCCTTTCAGTTCCTCTCCACGTCTATTCCCCAGAGCCCAGCTCTCTAGCCGCAGTTTCTACATCAGAGCTTTCACAAATGCCAGCGGCACCACCACCCAGTCCCACTCCTGCAAGTTTATGATTACTACAAGGGTGAGGAGATTTGTTGGGAAGAACACAAAGTTGCTTTTCGATGGCTGAAGATGCTTAAGTTCAGTTTTTCCAGGTGCGAGAATTTTAGAATAAACCCGCTATGCTTTGCAAACACACAATCATGCTGAATTTGCAAATTGTTTATTTCTTTGGTAAACTGGCAAATCTGTGCATTACAGGAAGAGTTATTCCTGTATCCTTTTATTTCTTTTAAACACAAGTCAATGCCCATGTTTTCTTTAACTAATAGGCATTGGAATAAAAATAGTATACTATGTGATGGAACCTGGGATTTCTTTGAAAGGTTTAGGGCGCAAAGTTCTTATTTGTGGAGGAGTCTTAGATTTTTATTTCTACAATTTAGTAGAAATTGGAAATTAATTCCAGGAACAGTACTCATCACTTTTAGATGCTTAGAAGTACAATGTTATGATTCTCAAACATAATTGAGGACAAGACTTGTCTTTTTGAAAATATATGTGTATCTGAAGACAATATCAATATGTGATATATTTACTTAGGCGGCATTTTTCTCTCATTATCTTTGGCAATCAGATGAAAGAACTGAAATCTTAAATTGAATATTGCAGAATTCAATACATCACCTTTTGGATCACAAAGCCAGACAAAGAGAAAGTGAAGGATAAATTGGTTTAATCTGTACAATTCAATTCTCGATGTCCAGTTTTTGCTAGCTGACCAAGTACAGCAAAAGTCACTGTCCTTGTTTTTTATGTCTCTGATCTTACTGGCAAGGAAGGATATCATATGAAACACCTCCATGATGTTGAGAGTCAAGACCAAGATGATTAATACTACAGCAATATTCATTCATTAATAAATGGAAATCCTATAGCTGAAAGTTTCTGTCTTGTTAACTCGTAGCTTTCCCGTAGCAGGCTGTGGCACAAACTGAGTGTGCTTAATGGAAGTCACTGTGAAATAATACTTTAATACTGTGGCTTTACATTTGTTTTCTACCTCCTGGTACCTTGCTATCTCTAGGAGAAGATGGGAGGCTTGCTAAAAAATCAAGACAACTCTATTCAGTCTTGATCTCACCTGCCCTAACTTGTGATGCATCATATTAAATCTCTCTTTTGGCATTTCTCCTTTTTTAATTTAGGTGACCTTTGTTCTTCTATGACTGTCAATGAAGAAAGAAGACATGTTTACCTAAAACAAAGATGCCTGTCTCTCCCTTTGTCAAATAGAGAGCTTCCAAAGTTGCTTTGCTCTGGCTGCTAATTCTATGACTGATATCTGTTCACTACTGAAACTAGGTTCTAATCCTCTACATTATAGGCATGTGACATTAAACTTCTCTTTTTGTCATTTCTTCTTCTTTAGGTGTTCTATTGAAAATGAATTCACCTTTGCTTTCCTTATTCCATTATTTCTGGAATAAGTAGAGTGGTTTGAATCTCCGGCAGTCACTGTGCTTCAGGATGATTGGAGAGTTTCTGCAGACAGAAGGGGCACTTGCAGAAAAATGCAGAAATGGGGGCCCTCCCTGCTGGTGCAAAGGGTTAGGATGTAGCACTGCAAGGGAGCTGCAGCTGCTTCAGTGCCAGTTCGATCCCCCACCCTGGAGGTGACCCACATGGTGCAGTAGACCTCTCCTGACCTGCCTGCTGCTCCCTTCAGCACTTTACTTCATTGATCTGTCTGTTCTGCTCCCGGCTCTGTCTCTAGTGAATCCTCCACCTCCCCTACACCTCTGGCTGTACCCCAGTTCTGTATAAATAAATAAATAAATAAATAAATAAATAAATCTTTTATAAAAAACTTTATAAAAATGCAGAAGTGTTGTCCATTTTCTTCTAAGTCACAACAGAACACTCCTCCCATTTTTATTATTTTGTCAGCTACTGTGTGGTTCAGAGAAAGTGTTTACCTGCTCTGTGCCTCTATTTCCTGATTTTTTAAAAAAGATATTATAAGCATAAAATCTCCAGAGATTGCTATAGCGAAAAAAAAAAATAGAGTTAAGGCACGTAAAATTCCTCGCAAATAAGCTGTGATTGTAAAACGGTTGGATTCGAAAGCACAGATCTCTGTATCACGCCTCTGACCTACCGAATTAGAATATTTAGGAGCGAGTCTGACCTATATCAATCAACATTATGATGCTCGTCAACATCATGGAGTAAGCATGTTAAACATAATCCATGAAAACATTGACCCCAAGAAACCTCACTCTTTCCCTGTTCTCATTTCTTTCTACACACAAAAAAATCCTGTGTATTCTCAGCATTTTATTTTTATCTCGTAAGCTGGTTCACTTTCTGAGATAAAAGAGTACTCCCCCATCCCAGAAATATAGCTTTCACATTTATTGGTAACTCTTGGTGTGGAACATTTTCAACAGTGCATTTTAAAGTCTTTGTAGAATGCATCTATGGATTTTCCTTTATCTACATGCTATTTTCCACCTCAAAGGACTCTAATAAATTAGTCATTTCCACTGGTGAAGGGAAACTTCATTACCTACAACGTCTCAAAGCTAGTGAGAGGCATGCACTGAATAGCTCCAATGTCTGAAGGGCTGACTTTGAGTCTGTGACAAAGCTCTACATGGAAAAAGACTGTCAATAAAGTCACTATGAAGGTGAGGTGAAGGGGCTTCCCAGATCTCCTTTCTGGGAAGGTGGCTAGTATTTTACTGTGTCATGTTCATTTCAGTGCATCACTAATTAGGCTCTGGTAATCATGCACAAATAGCACTCCATCTTTATAAGTGAATTAAGAGGGTGGTGAATTCTACTCCAGCGATTTGTCACCAGGTAAGGTGGCCTCCATGTTTTCTTCATTTTCTGCTTTCAAAGAACTCAGATAATAAAGGAGAAGGCATACTCCATGGGGGAAATACTTCAAGGGTAGGAGAGGGTCTCTGGAGGACCTTCATCTCCCACCCACACAAATGGCCCCAGAATCAAGTAGAAAGCACAGCATTTACCAGCAGGAGGTTTAGAAAAGTCAGCCTGATTGATTCCATGGAGGCCAAAGCAATCTTTCCCTTCCTCGATCTCAGAAATATAATAATTCTGGATTAAAAGTGACCTTCCAGGGCCCTGCCGGTTGCACAGCGGGTTAAAGCACAGCACTAAGAAGCTAAAGCCCCTTCAGCATGAGTTCGATCCCCGCCTGCCCCGGAGGTGATCACACAGCATGGTAGACCTCTCCTGACCCGCCCGCTGCTCCCCTCAGCAGTGCACTTTATCAGTCGGCCTGTTCTGCTCCCCACTCTGTCTCTGGTGAATCCTCTCACTGCCCCTGAACCCCAGTTCTGTATGCACAAATAAATAAATCTAAGAAAAAAAAAAAAACCTTCCAGGAGATGCCCACCGCTTTTGGGCCTGGGTCCTTCTGTCTTCTCCCGCTCCTGAAATCTCCCTAATAACCCTTGATAGACACACCATTCCCAGAGTTATTTTCCTTATAAGTGTTCCCAGAAAGTAACTTAAGTGCCTTTACAGTTAGAAAAGATGATCTTACTTCTCTTAGGAAATTGGAAGCATTTTTCCTTCGGATTCCGCCAAAGCAGATTCCTGATACAAATGGGGCTGATTCTGAGAGAGAATGTTTGGTGACCATCTCAAAAACAATGTTTTCCTTTTCCTTTTCTTGAAGTTCTGCCTCACAGCTGTTCTAAGCTCTTTCTCTCCTAGTGCTGGTGGTGTTATCCAAAGCCTGGAAACATTTATAGCTGCTGAATCTAAAACACTTAAAATACAGAGCTTTTTATTTATTTTTATTTTTTTCCAAACAGGGACTACGAAGAAGGGAAGTAAAGAAAGAAGGGAAAAAAAGGAAGCACTGCCTTGCAAAACACTGAGCAGCTGCAACGGTGATAAATCAGTGTTAAGAATGCAGAAGAAGGCCTTGTGGGACTCGTGTTTACTTAAAGAAGCCTTTCATGTCTGTGAGTCTGTGGCCAGAGGAGCTCCAATGTAGAGGTGAGCTTCGAAGACAGGAAGAAATGAGAGATTTCAACAGCATCTACCTGGGGATGTGCTTTGACAAACAGTTGAACTTTTCCCTTTGCACAGCTGAAGCGAGAAGACTGAATCTCATGCCTGAATCTTAGTTGGTGATACATCAGCTGGTTTAAGTGAAATTTTAGTGACTCATCTACCGGGACCTGTATACGCTGGATCACTGGGGTCCCATGGTGCAGGCTAGGGGGGTTTGGTATCTTTTTAGTGTATAGGGGAACTTAATTTCTTAGAATTTGGAGTGAACTAATCACACACTCATGGGAGCTCACATTATGTCTCAGATCATATACTCATTCAATCATTAAGTTAATTAAAATAGTCCTTGTAGGGAAAAGGTAGGCAAGTTAACACATTTGCAAAACCCTATCTTGGGAGCTAACTTCTGAGGAAGCCTGTTTACTAAATTTGATCCGCCCTCTATTTCTTGAGAGTGACTGAGATAATGCAGAAAGCTTCCTTTCGCCAAACAAGACTCAGCTGTGTGTGTCTGATAAAATGACTCCTTATTAGATCTTCTCACTTTAAAAACAGACGTTGCCCTGTTTGTGAGGCTAAATCAGCATTCCCTGATGCATTCACTGCTTTCCTATACCTAATAAGAAGGATTCTGGACAACCTGTCCTTTCTTCCTCATTTATTCAGCATTTGGGGCTTGAGAACTTATAAATTCTCATGGGCAGTGTTCTATCAATCCCTACAGGAGGGAATGAGACAAGATCCCTCATTAAGTCAATGTACGTGACACTTTCCTACAAGGGCTTTATTGAACAAACATTTTCCTAGAAAGTGAGTTCATTTAAAAAAGGATACCCAATATGTTTGTATCGGTAATCATTGACTGTCTTCAATAACAACCACTCAGAATCCAGCCTCAAGGTGCACAGCCCATACAATGTGATCTGCCTTATTGATGGCATGACATGGAGCAGAAAAATTTCTTCCACTTGAAGGTAATCTCTGAGAAGTGTTTTTGTCAAGCAAGGCTCATGTAAACAAGCTGCCACTGCTTTCCTACCTTCTGGAGTATTATGAATTGCTGCGGCACTTCCGCAGACACCAGATTGCGTCTATGAGTAGAATTTTTATTAAAAGTCTACCATAGACTGAATTTGAAGTATTGAGATTGGTTCAACAAATATTTGCTTATCACTCAATGGGTTCTTGGATATTTGGACAACAAAAACAAATAAGATTTCTGTCCTCTAGAAGCTAAACTGGTAGGAAAGAACAGCATAACACTCTTAGTACCTGGGATAACATCATTGCTCTTATATCTCATGTGGGTGATGAAAGAGCCTTGGCATTTGCTCTTTAAGGCATCTAGAGGTGGGGTATAGCTCAGTCATATTCTACCCGGGATTTGGAGGTGGTGGCAAGTTTTATCTGGAAAGTGAGATACTCAGATGATGAAATAATTAACCATTAAAATATTTCAAGCAATTACCAGAAAGGCACCACTGAAACTGAAGACATATATTAATGCTTCAACCAAAACCTTGAATGCTTTATAGTATGCAAGTCACTGGTATAGTATACCAGTCATTGAATTTCACATCTCATTTCTAAAGTGAGCTAATGGAGACGTCTCAAGTCAAGGTAAAAATTGGAAAGATGCCAGCCAGTATCAAAGGAGAGCAAAGCTTTGTAGAAAGCTTATTTGCCATCATCTCAGAAGTAGGAAACATGGAAAGAATAGTGGAGAACCTGGAAAACTGCTAATGTATAAACAGCACACTTGTTTTTAGGACCAAAACAAGGGAAAGACAAAATCTAAACTCCCCACACAGCAAAGGGAAGGCCATGTTCAAACCTTACCATGTAAGAGGCATGTGATCTTGGACAAAATGATAAATCTCTTCACATATCAATTCGCTCAACCATAAATAAAGTCCTGGAGTTATCATTATGATTAAATGACTTAATATTTTTGGTGTAAAGCATTTTGTAAAACTGAATGGATTCTGACTGCAGATATGTAATTAAAGGTTGATATGAATGATCAATTTCTTTTCCCTTTGCTAATCCCAACTCCTTCCAGGCAGTTATTTCCTTCTTAATTAAAACTAGTGTCTACTTAGAATATTAGCCAGTCTGTGGTTGGGAACAGGGAAGGTTTTGGGTAGGGTGTGAGTTATGTTCATTCAATCACACCAGGAATGAATAGATGTGTGCTCTTACCAGAAATATGAATGGATCACTAATGTTTCCTTTCCCTCATTTTAAAAAAGGTTTTATTTATTTATTTTTTGCATAAAAGAACTGGTGTGCAGGCCAGAGGTGCAGGGTTGAGAGGATTCACTGGAGACAGAGTGGGGACTAGAATAAGGAGATCTACTGAAACACTGCTGAGGGGGCAGAGGGTGAGACAGGAGAGGTCTGCTTTTCCATGTGGATCAGCTCCCTGGCTGGGGGTCAAACTCAGGCTGATAGTGCTAGACACAACCCGTAGGCCACGAGGGAGGCTCCATCCTTCTCTTCATTCCTAATCACAACAGCTTCTGATATGGAATATTAACTCTAGATACCGTTGTCTTTATATGTCTCTCAATGAAGAAATAATCAATGTCTACTCTAACACAAAGATGCTTATCGTGTCCAGTATCAAATAGAGAACTTCAACACTTGCTTTTTCCCTGGATTCTTAAGTCAGTAATACCAGTGAATTCTAGGAACTCGTCTCTCATCTGCTATGCCATAAGTACTTTCTGACACCAAAATGTTATAGACTAACTCCTGCAAATCTGTGCATTTTTATAAGAAGCTCACATTTCCCCTGACTCACCTAATTCACAAATGTTCTCTCATTCATATTTGTCCTTATACATTCCCTCAGGGCCTGCTCTACTCTTACACATCTTATAGACTGGCTTGAGAGTCATCATATAATCTGGACCCCAACTCTCCTCACTTCCTAGAGCTTCTGTATAAGTGCAGACTTGACTGGCTCCTTCTTCAAATAAAGCAATATATAATAAATTAAGGTCTGAGCTAGCTCTGTGGTGTCATTTCAGTTCAGTGACGTTTCCTACAACCCTGGGCGCAGTCACTGCTGTTTGCATAGTAGATCCTGCCCTCAATCAGCAAGTCAGTTTGTTTAAGTGTATTTAATCTCCATTTTATTTTGATGTGCTTCATTGCTCACAACCATAAAGAATAACTCTTAAGAAGCTACTATGCAGATATGATGATTATTTTCATGGACAAAATTTGAAACATTAATATATGAGTTATCTTTGGTACTGGGCTTGCTACCCTTGACCAGAGCACCAATATACAAGTTTACATAAATACATATTTTTATATCATTGAAGATAATCTCAACACATTAAAAACATTTTTTTTTTACTATGGATGATTAGTTATGTGATTGACTGCAACATTAGAAGTGGACAACATTTTATTACAGCCTCTCTCTTCTCTGGAACTTCTGCTTGTAATTTTTGGTTCTCATCTGGAGCAATCCCTGATAAACTTAACCTGTGAGTTAGATTGAATAAGCAGACTAATAAGGACAGGAAAAAAATCTAATAATGATTGCAGTAGCTAGAATGAAAATAGGGTGCAGCTTAAGAACTGAGGGAAGACATTATAAAAAAAGGCGCTTACCTAGTGAAATGAAACGTCCTAATGGATCCAATACTCATCAACAACCAAGAACCAGTTCTCTGCGTTCACTTCAAAATAAACTAAGGGAGTTGATACTAAAATAAGCACCATCACGAAAGGCGATGACCCATATGGCCTTGCGCTCCTTTGCTAAACTTCTAGAAGCCACAGCCCAGCTCTCAGGCTAAGCCGCACATTCTCAGCATCTCAGATCCAGCTCATAAACCCACACTGCTGAGCTCTTAAGGTAAATAAGTAGGGAACAACAAAAAAAATAGTCCTGAGTTTCTATTTCTTTCTCTTTTCTTTGCCTGCTTTCTTCCTTGTGTGGTGACAATTCTCTCTGTGAGCTTCTTTAGAAAGCAAATGGCATGGATGAAAAGAACTTATTCAAAAGAGACAGGGGGTGTGGTGACAGGCTGCAGAGAGAACTGAAATGTATAGCAATCTAGTTGCTAAGGAGAAGGGTCAGACTCTAATACCGGACCCAGCGTGCCACAGTGGTTCTCAAAATGAATCTGTGGTGAACCGGAAAAATTAATCTAAATGTTTTATTAAAGCTATAAATAGCATCTCCTATGCCAGTTTTACAAAGAACAGCAGCACTAGGGAGACAGCATTTTTAAGCATTTCTATGTGACTGTGTATAAACATACAGAGTATTTATTTAGATTTCAGTTAGCCCCAAGGAATAAAAGTGACTCTTTAGTGTAGGTAACACTTCATGATACAATTTCAAACACCATGGATTTGTAGATGAATAGTTCCTTTGGGATAAATCTTAAGTTTCCACTCACTTTCTCCTAAGTCTGTCCCAGCATTACAAGAGTTTATAGTTTTTTTCTTAATAGTGATTATCTTAAGTCATTGAAAAATAATTCCCAAAGTTTTGTCCATTTATGTGTATACTTCTTATTCTGAGATCTATAAATGTTGAACTGGAGGTTTCCAGTAACAATGTGTCCTGTATACAGTATAACCCTATTGCAATGGTATAAATTGGGTACAGATGTACTTGACAAATCTAGGAGTATCTGTCTGTGTAATTAAGTTACCTTAGACATTGGAATACCTCTTGCATTACAGACTAAAGAAAATGATCACTTGGTCAACATGAAAGAATGAACTCATTCTATTTTTTCACCAAGTATCCTAGTAATGTAAATGAATCTGAAAGCAAAAGTTAGGAACTTGATAGATTTGTTCCAGATTATATTAAAAAAATAATTTAGATTCATAAATGAGATGCAACATTGATGTCATAGTATAAAGTACTCTGTATCCTGATCCCAATTCTTCCAAATTACATGACCTTGGGTAAGTAATTGAATTCATCTTTAAAATGAATTCATCTGTGAAATAAAGTGATTATGTGTTCATCTTAAGTGACTCCAGGTCATTTAAAAAATATTTTCATTCCATAATACTTATTGTATTATATTTCAGGAAACCAGATACTCATCATATTCCCTGGCCTCATTTTATGATGATTGTTGTACTTTTCAATGTTTACAGGTACCAAGTTTGTTAGGCAGAATAATAATCCTTTCCCCCTGCCACCCCTCCCAGAGATCAGAGATCCACAGCCTCATGCCTGGAATTTCTGACCATGTTACCTTACATGGAAAAAAGGAATTTTGATGACAAATGGAGTTAAGAGTATTAGTCAAGTGACCTTAAAAACAGGAAGGTTATTGGCACTATTCAAGTCTAATGAAACAAAAGTATCTTTAAAGGTGGTTAAACAAGGAAAATCAATTAGTGTAATGTGATGTGAAAGAACTTCACTGGTTTTTATTGGCTTTGAAGATGGAAGAAGGCATGAGACAAGGAATGTAGGCAACTTGCAAATTCTGGAATTTTCAAGCAGTTTCTTTCATAAAAGGAATACAGTGCTGGTGATACCTTGATTAGTATTGGACTTATGATCTACCAAACTATAAGTTAAAAATTTGTCATTGTTTTAAGTCACCAAATTTTTGATAATTTTTTTATAGCAGCCATGGAAAACATATATACCAGTTTCCACTATTGCCATAGAAAATAATTAGGTGTTATAGGCTTAATTTGTCCAAATTTCCATGTTACAGTAATAAAATTATCCCCAAAGCAACAATTAAGTGTAACAGGTGCAATAATCTTCCTGGAGTAGCAAATGGAAAGAAGAGGTGCACAATTTTGAAGAAGCAATTTATTGACACTAAATGTTCAGGACTTAGGACAGTTCAGCCTATTTACTAGTTTTTGAATCAGTACCTTGGAGAGAGGACAGAGTTCTAAAATTTGGAGAGGGATGTGTTTGAACATAACTTAAGATGTGAACTCTAAATTACACACACACACACACACACACACACACACACACACACTGTTCAATGCCTTTATCCACACACAAGATGTCCATGGCAAGAAAGTTTTGTTTTAGACAAACCTCCTCTATATCATATATGGTCATGCATAGCATATGGTAAGCAGTAAATAAATATTGTTTATTAAATAAATGAATATATGAATAGTACTTGGTAGCTTTTATCCACAGTTTCTTCTAGCCAAGTCTCCTAGAAGGGAATACGCACGCACACACATATATACATACATATATATTTATACATATGTATACACAGACACACACACATATATATAAATACTGAAATATAGGTTGATAAAACAACTCCCGTTAAATTCAAAAGCAAGTACAGGGATTGTTCTAGTTAAATATACTATGCTGTTTTACAATTTTTTATAGTTCTCCCACATTAAATAGACACAAAGTTAGATTGCAATGGTAGCAGAATAGGTCATGTGATTAGTTCTATTTATGAGATAGATGATGACTCAAAGCAGAGCATTTAATGTTTACCATGAGAACCTCCCAGGCTCTCCTTCCCTCTGGTACAACTGGCAACATCCAAGATGGTATCACCTCCAGTCTGCAGCTACTGTTGTGGATATGTAATGGTAGTGTGAAAGAAATCATTGATTTTTCTTATGTCACAAATACTTGGCTTTCTCTTCACAAAATAATCTATGCTGATCTGATTGATAAAATTAGTCAGAGAAGTCATAACTATGAGGAGCTGACAGTTCAGCAGACACTTTAATGATGATAAAAAGTGAGTGGTGCACCGTCCTGGGGTAGATTATTTTAGGCTGAGAAACACTGTGGAAAGCTTTGAGAGGGGAGTAAACCAACTCTAAAGTACAACTTGAAGCTTGGATGTGGATCACAGCTCTGGAAGATGCTAGATTTTATCACTTGTCTCATTTCTTTTTTCTTTTAAATATTAAAAAAAATATTTATGCATACAAGAACTGAGGTGTAGGCCAGAGGTGTGAGGGGATAGGAGAATTCACCAGAGATGATTGGAAGAACAGAACAGGCAGATCTACTGATAGACACTGCTGAGGGGAGCAGTGGAGAGGCAAGAGAAGTCTGTAGCACCCTGTGGGTCACTCCCTGGCTGGGGATCTAAATCAGTCCATAGTGGCTTCTAATAGTTTGATAGTGCTGAGACTTTAACCCCTGCACCACCAGAGAGGCCCTTGTCTCATTTCTTGCCTGATAATTTCTATTTCTTTACATGCTAAAATTATGTTGAAACACAGATTTTTGATAAATATACTTTTAAGTTTTAGAAATCCAACCTTGGGTATAGTGATGGAGCTAACATTTATTACACATGCAGTTATTCTATTTGGGGCAGTCACTTTTTTTTTTTTTTTGCCTACTATTTTGTACTGTAACCCAGGTTCTTCTCATAATTGTCTTTGAAGTCTTAGGAGCCTATGTGGACTTTTGAATAATTGCAGTGTTGTAATTTTTTATCAACTTATTAATTAAATATTTCTTAAGCAACTATAATATGCCATTGGAGAAAAATACTTGGGATACAATTATAAACAAAGATATAACTTGTGGTATAGTGGAGGAGATAATTATTTAACAAGTAATCATGCCAAATCAATGAGAAATAAACAACCATGTTAAATATAATAGAATAAAGGTCACATTACTCTGAGAGTAGTTAATAGGGGATTTGAATCATCAGGGAGGTTTTTCAGTGGAGGATAAAAGTGGGCTTAGAGAAAGCACATTAGAATAAATGGTGTGTGAAAAAATTCTGCTGGTCAAAGTGAAAGAAATGGGTTGGAAGAGGGCAAGAACCAATGTGGATATATCATCTGGCCATTACCTAAGACCAATTAACTGGTGTAAACACTTTGGGTAAAGGCATTGTGTTGAAATTAAGAGAAGAAATGAATCTGAAATATTTGATAATATGGATTTATGAAACTTGGTGAAAACTTGGTTTGGTGGAAGAAGAGGAAGATTTTGAGGATGAACCCTGTAATCTGAGATGGTGATGTCATTGACTCAAGCTCAAAACAATGGAAGAGAACAAAGCCTTCAAAGGAGGGTTCATGCTGTACATATTCAATTTGAAGGACCTTTAAGATAAACAAGAGGGGATGACAAAAAGACAGTTGTAAATACAGATCTGGAAAGCAAAACAAAGGTCTAAGCTAGATATATAACCTGGTGAGTCATTTGCTCCTAGGTGGTAATTGAAGCCATGGTAAGGCTGAGGCTGCCTAGAGAGATCATAGAATGTGGAGACACAAGGGTAGGAAGCAGACTAGTAGAAGATTAACAGAACAGACAGGAAAGGAGCAGAAGGAGCTAGTATCAGAGCTAAATTTGGATCAGAACCAATGTCAGCAAATCTGGTGTCTGTCCAGCATGATCCAGCAACAATTTTTTAAAGAGTTTTGATCCCAACACATTAAGTTCTCCACTGGAATCCTACTCTATAAATTGATCTTTCAGATTATTTGAACTAGATAATGAAGGAGAGTTCTGTTCTCCAAATTTGGTGACTGATCTTCCCCCCATAATTTGTTCCAAGTTGAGTGTTTTTAAACCAGAGACTCTTTCGAAGATCATGAGCTTTGCTGTACAGTGCTATCGGATACAGGTGATAAACATGCCCTGGGGAGGAGGAAAACAAGCTGGTCTCATGTTTAAAGACTAATATAAAACAATAGCTCACTTAGAAGACAGACTTTCATCAAATACAGCACTTGGAATTGAAAACAAACAAGGAAACAGACATCTCCTTTGCCTTTAAAACGGCATTCAAAAAGACTATCAGATGTATTTCGGTGGGGGGTTGGGAGGAGAAGGCGGGGAGGGGGCGGTGGCTAGGATTCCTCTGACACTAGATTCTTTCTATTTCCTTCTTTTATATGTCCCTCTTCCATATGCTTGTCTTATTTCCCAACCAATAGAAGAGTAATTGAATCCAATTATAAAAATCAAGGACCATGATGGTAAGACACTAAAGAGAACAAATAACTAACAACCTGTCAGGAGTGGGGGAAAAAGTTAAAGGAAATGAAAAAAATAACTCCAAGACTTTAACAAACAGCTGTTCAGGGTCAAAGTGAAAAAGCTTAATCTTCCTCACCCAACGGCCCTTGAAGGCATTTTTGTATTACAAGATGGCAAAATACTTTAGTGCTATCCTGTTGATCCTGAGGTTAAGTGAACTCTATTTTTTATGAGTCATTTTATTTTCACTTTAAATTTAGTTTGTATTGAGGAAATGTCTGTTTACATTTTATATGCATTAGAGGTATAAGTTCACACTTCTTGAGATGTATGTTACTACACCACACCATCAAGACACCCATAATCCTCCACCATAGCCCACTGGGGTCCCTCCTTGCTTTGTTCCCAAAACTTCTTTGCTTAGCATACCTACTCCTTAAAAGGCAGAAAATCTCATGTACACTTCCAATAACTTTTTTAAAAGAATCAAAAATGACAGCACAGGAGAGAGAAACTTTAGTCATCTTGAAAATAAACATTTCCAAGCCTCTTATTTTCACATGAGGTAGGTGAAATATAAGCCCGGATGAATCATTGCATTAGTTACTAATCTTTCCTGCTTTTAGACATTAGCTGGGAGCATATTTAAACTAGTAAATTGGTTAGCTGGAGCTGCTAACCAAAGCCCTATAAATTATGTGGCTTAAGAGGCCAAAAAATATTGTCTCACAGTTATGGAGGCTTAAAGTTTGAAATCAAGATATAGGCAGGATTAATTTCTTCTTAGGGCTACAAGACAAAGATCTACTCCAAGCTTCTCTCCTAGACTTATTAAAATCTGTCTTCATGTTCATGTGTTCTTCTCACAATTTTGTGAGTTTATCTCTAAGTTTGCCCTTTCATAAGGCCGCTAGTTGTATTGAAGTAAGACTTACCCTAAAACCTCATTTTAATTTGATCAACAACAAAAAAGTCACATTCTGAAGAGCTAGGGGTTAAGATATCAACATATGAATAGGAGTTGGGAGAGGCATGACATTAACCATAACACTTGATATCCATGCAAAATGAAAAAGTAAATTAGTGTGTTTTCCACTTAATTTTAGTCAAAGGCATGTTCATAAAAGTCTATTTTGGTGTTTCTGAGAAGTTTCCTTAAATTCACTAGTCTCGTCTGTTTCATGATCTGAAACAGGTTTAACAATTAATGATTAGGCACGTGCTTCCATAATATTGTCAAGGCTCGCCTGTGCCTTATTATTTCATAAATATCACATCCTCTAAGGCTCGCCTGTGCCTTATTCTCTTGTATTCATCATGGGCATATGGATTATATATTGATCATCTAGGGGTCTTTATTGCACATCACATTGTTTTTTGTACCTGATCAGTCATTAATGAGCCTTTTTTGAGGTGAACTGAGTTGAAATGTTAGTTGAGACAATAAATTTGCTAAGCAACTGTGGACCTGCATAAAGTTAATTGACTCACATAGGAGATAGTCTTGCTCACCAAGTTCTAATTAAATAAGGTAACGAAGAATTGACAAATGGTGGCTCAATTAGACCAATTCTACCTAACACATTCTCTGGATATTCTTTGTTCTTGAATTCCAGGGGTGATTTTAATGAGCTTGGATGGGTCAGCACTCTGGCCCCATCACCAAATAATGAAGCCAAAGAATTGATGCCCCAACTGTATTTGAGTCAGTCCAGTAGTTTGCATGGCTAGTGGTGGTGGCACAATTAAAGTGTATCATATCTGACAGACATTTCTCAAAGACCACATTGCAATTAAATGAAATGGGAAGAAAAGTATAAATACAGGTACATTGTATGTAATGGGTTACACATAGGTTCTGATTTTTGTGATTTGGGTCACTAATATCACATGATGCTTTCCTGCTCAGTCAATATAAAGATAACTGCCAGCTCATTCATTTTCTGTTATTCTTTCAGAAGGAAATTTTTCACACTGACTGCTATCAAATATGATATATATATATATATATATATATATATTAATTTTGGTCATTACCCATGACTCTGTATTCCTGAATATAAACCCCATGACAGCAGAAGCCAACTCATTCTTGCTTACTGCTATCTGGCTCATCAGGTCTGGCTAAAGTAGGAACCCAAGAGTTGGTGACTAGGCACCATGTAATTCCCTCTGTCTCCATCCCAGACCTCTGATGTCAACTCTTACCAACCATCTTATCAACACCACATCTTACCTTGGAGGTTTTGCGGTACTTTTCCCTGCGAAAGTACTTGGAAAATTTTGGGTATAGAAATCTGCAAGCTTCAAGATTTCATTTCCCTTGAATCTTGTCTCAACATCCTTTTTGCCTTTTCCACATAAAGGCCTCCTCAGTGATCTCTCCTGCATCACCCCAGTCACCACTCAACATAGCATACATTTACTTGTGTTACTGCATGCTATACTGCATCATCAGATAGTCCTTCAAGAACCAAACACTCATTATCCAAGGCTTGGAAAGTTCTGTCTGTTCACATATCATGGCTATCAATTTGTTCCAGGGGAAGTTATCCTAGGCTGAAGGCAGTCATCTCTTTCAAGGTTTTGTTCCTTTCTAGCTGCCTCCAATATCCATGCCATCATCAGGCTGAAGGCAACCCCAATTCCAGGCTGCCTCTGGGAAGTTTTCTGAGGTCCCATTTACAATGAAGTCTTAGTTTAGCTTTTCCCTCTCCCTAAACTGGCTTCACTCACTCTCTTATAAATATTGGTTACCAAGAAGCCTCCTGTATACAAATCCCCATTTCATGTTTTCCTGGGAGCACAAGCTAAGACTTGTATGGAATTTAATCAACTCCAAGTTGAGAATCTGTCTCGCTCTCTGTGCAACCCAGTGTCTAGAACAGTTTCAAAATGTGCTCAATTAATACTTGCTAAACAAAGAAATAATGAAAATACAATCATCTTTCCTTCCAAGGGGGTAATTTATGGATATGAATGGATTCTTGCTTTTACTAGGAAGCAAACCAGAGCAGCTTCCAGACATTTGTTCAACTCTAAGGAAAGAAAACTACCACACTATGTACTAACCAGGACATAGCTGTCTTGCATTATCACAATCCAGTTCCCAGAGTTTGCATAGAAACATCTTGTTACTCCAGTGGGCTCTCATAGCTCAGCTGACCTTCCCAAAAACTACATAAAGAAGGCAAAAGAGCAATTTCCTCTATTTTATAATTGATGAAACTAAATATTAGAAAGGGTAACCCATCTGAGATCACTTGTTGTTAGGACATGACAGAGCTAACACACAAACATAGGCTTGTGAATTTTTGTCCCATGTTTTCTTTTCATCCTTTTGTCAAGAGTGGACCCAGTTGTCAATGCTTGGGCTCATTTCATATATTTATGTACATGTACACACACACACCTAACTTACCCATGCTTCATTTAAAACTTCATTCCCTTATTTCAGTGCTCTGGTATCCCTGTTTGATTGACTCGTGCACACTCTGTAGAGCTGAAACAAATGGAAAATTAAATAAAAAGATCTATTGCTTTTAAGATTACACACACTGCAGGAAATAGTAATCATTACCCTATTGATCTTCACATGTCTTCCCTATAATAGCGACCAGGTAGTCCTGTTACTATAAAGATGTCAGTGTTATTTGTCAATATGGCTTCATTTGAATGAAGATAAGTGCAAAATATGTCCTATACTAAGACCATTAATTACAAAGTTTTATATTAATTATAACATATAAATTTGCAATAAATATAATTAGTATTAATTTAATATTTGTTTAAATATTAAATGAATCAGATTTATTTTATCATTTAAAATCATTATGTAATTTAAACATAAATATAAAATATTAAGATTTTATAGTAATATAGAGAGCTGGCTTTAGGAATTCATATATAAATACACAAACCAAAAAATAAATTTAACCAAGATGTGCATAAGCTAAGTAGTTTTTAAAATACATATTTAGCTTTTATTTCATAATGGATCATTTGAAGCTCAAAGGTAAATCAGACTTAGAACATCTAAGGATATTAAGACACCAAAGATATCTAGGAAACACTTTTATTTGGGGGGGGGAGATAAAAATACCAATATGTAGTAGCCATGCTTAGGTGTGCTGTGGTGAGCACAGATGGCCGGTGACATCATTGGCTGTCCTTCCAGACCTGCAGAGGCCATAACCTCCATGAATTGTTCCATGTGAAAGACTGAACCTGGTAGGGAGGCCAAAGCAGGACAAGATGTTACATGTGATTGATTCAAATGGTGCCTTTGACTCAATTATTCCTTTGACCTGCTGTGTCCTTTCTTAGAACCATGCTACAGTCCAAGATTCTAATTCTTTTTAGCCAAACCTTCTTCCTTATCTCTCTTCTGCTAACATGGTAAACCTATATTGTTGTCTAAGGGATTTCCCTCCCTTACCCTTCTTCACCCCCAGTAAATAAATCATATGCATGCACATCTGAATCTCTATGGGCATCTGCTTCTCAGTAGATGCAAATGAATGCAAATGAGAAAGGATTTATGCATAGTAGGATGCTTCACCTCCACCTCACCACTTTCTAGACATAAGCACAAGATTCAACATCACTTTCAAAATAACCAAAGTTTGACGGTTCTTCCACAGGTGTCCAAGAGACATCCAGAAATCATTCCAGGGTTACTTCAACTATCATAAAGTCTACAATCACTCTTACAATGTCCAAAAAGCATATTTTTTCGTGGTTGATTTCTGGGATGGTCATACAGAAGAAATGACTGTGGTTGACAGTTCTAGAAATTTGCTGCATGGTCCTGATCCACATAGAGGAAAGTATTATAATTGTTCTTTAGTTTGAGAATAAAACAGGACATTGGGCTATAACTAAATGAAAGAGGTGGAAGAATAGTGTGCTCAGGTTCAGTTTTACAGTCAACATGAACTCGCAGGCCACCAAACAGCTATCCTGCTGGGCCTGCTGGTGAGTGGAATATGTCTTCTAAGTGACACTCTCCCTCTGTAATGAGGGATCTATGCAGAGACTTTATTTGTTCATCTATAGCTAGCTATGTTATAAACTTTACATGCAATCATCAAGAAATCATTTTCTCTGGAAATCATTTTTATCTACTCTGATGCTGTATGAAAAGTTACTCTTTGGTTGCCACTGAACTTGAGATATGTTACCAGAATAGCAACTTGAGAACTTATTCCCACACCATCACTGATCAGCCCCTGTCCTTGGGCAAATAACTATACCTCTCTGAGGTCAAGTTCCCCCAGGAAGAACAGTATTGTAATCTCCAGCTGCCATAACTCAAAGTGTTGTGCTTATCCAATAGAGTCAAAATGTTTAGCAGGGGCATGCAAAGAAGGAAGGGAATATACGATTAAAAATCTTTTTCTTTTTACAAAAGAAGCCTGTCATAACACTGGGAAAGTCAAAGCCTTCCAAGATTTCACCTGCAAGAATAAAAGTTGTGCAATTTAGATATGGTGTGCACTTTTCCAGAATGTTGCCTATGTCCTTCATGGTTTTCAATGCTTAATGTGAAGTCTTTGTGTTGACTGTTGTTAGTAGATCCTCTTTTTTTTTTTCATTTTCTGGCAAGAATATAGATTTTTAAATGGACCCCCTACAGTTGATAAATCAAAAGCCGAGGCACTAATAAATATTACCCATAGTTTCCACTTGAATCCCCTTTCTTCTTTCCCCCAACAGGATCCTAAATTGACATTCACATTTCTGTTTAACATTTTTCATTCTTCAAGCTGAAATATTAGTAACAAAATGACAGCTTCCAACCACAAGGCCTGTGTTATTTAAGTTAACACCAGATCTGAGATTTCTACTTCCTTCTATAGCCAATAGGCGTATATTGATTTTTACTTTGCTTATGAACAGGTCTTCCAACTTCAGTCCCTCTGATTTCTCGCCCCTCATTTCTTCGTACCAAACTACAATCCTAAAGCATAGTTTGACAGTGAAATTCACCTACTGTGAAACTGTTAAGGGGAAGGATGTCCTAAAGGAACTCTGCAGAGTTTTGTAGACTCCACCCCCTACTCCAGTGAATGGAAACTACAACTCCCAGCAGTACCAGGGAGAGAACTGTGAGGACCCATGGGCGGAGCTAACCAGCATTCTGGGACTTTGGGACATAAATAGGGAGCCATTATCCAATGGCTCTCTCTCACTCCGGAAACGGCTCTCTGTACTGGACGACTAGGGGTTTTCAGTTAGTTTTGTTACCAGAGCTCCAAGTCAGCCAAGCCAGTAATATATTCTAGTTACTTTGTATCACTCTCTCTTCCCCTGGGTTATTTCCTTTTCCTTTCCCCTTTTGTAACTAAACCGATTATTGACCATTTTGTGTGTGTCTGTAGTACAACTGAACTTTAAGCGTGTGCGGGTGAGGCCCCACAGACAGGCGGCCCAGTTCAGACTGGGGTGCCCTGTAACAAAACCATCAGTGATATCCCACTACAGAAAGCTCACCCTCCTTAGCCTGACATTCAAAGCCATCTACAATCTGATTCCTATCTTTTTAGCAGTCTTTATCATTAGCCTTATCTATTCACCTTTTTCTTTGGGAAAACAAAATGGGGTTTACTCACTAATTTCAAAATGAAGCTTGCATCTTTCCATGAGAAGTAAGCACTCATCCCTTTTCAAAAATCACTTAGTGGTAGAACAGAAAGGGTCTTGAGAAATCTGTCTGCAGTACTTTATTTTAAACTCAGGGACAGAAAGATTAGACAGACCCAATTTCTTCAATAAGTAAAACTTTCATATTGCAGTTCTACAGCTCAGAAATCTGATGTCAAAGTTTTCTCCATTGTGCCCGACAACTTGCAGTGAGTTGGCAGCTAAGATGAGGCGAACACCCACATTCCATGGATTGTAACACCACATCCTCTGAGACCTAATTTAAATGTAACCCCTCTCATCAATCTTTTATGAGTAAGCCAGTTGGAAATTCACTCCAACTTTTCTGAATCCCTATATCACTTCCCTGTGTTTATAATTCACCTGATATTACCCGGGTGGTGGTGGTGCTTTATGACGTCTTATTTTCCTCATGGATTTTTAAATTACCAAAGTGTTTCTTACTTGCTGCAATAAGATTAAATGCAATCACAATGGATAAAGAAACATGAGTACTAACTTCCCTACAAGTTTCCCCCTCAAAGTAACAACTGCTAATATATTGTTGTTATTTTTCTATTCATCTCCTAACATACCCAGTTACTGCACAAGTCACCAGCTTAAATAGCCGGAACAAGAACTAGTCAGTCCTTCTGGTGCTTTATTTTTCTCTTGCCTACTACTCACAAGTGATATATTTTCATGTACACATACATGTTATAGCATGCATATGTCTCTGTACATATTTTGTATTTCTCCCAATATTTTGCTTTTACAAGCAATTTAATGGTAACATTTCTGCTATTATATAGATTGCTATAATATTCATAGAAAAAATTTATCAGAATTGTTTCAAATATGTACATATTTAAAATTTAGGTAATGTTCTAAAAGTTTCGCTCTACGGCCCTCCCTGGTGGCACAATAGGTTAAAGAGCAGCACTGCAAACGAGCTGTAGTCGCTGTGGTGTGAGCTCGATACCTGCCCCAGAGGTGAGCCACATGGCACAGCAGATCTCTCCTACCTCGCCCGTTGCTTCCCTTAGCGGTGTATTTCATCTGTCCACCTGTTCTGCTCCCCATTCTGTCTCTGGTGAATCCTCTCACCGCCCCTGCACTTCTTGCCTGTACCACAGCTCTGTATGCATAAATAAATAAATCTTAAAAAAAAAGTTCCCCTGTAAAATTCATCAACAGTACATAAGAGGATTTTTTTTTCATCCACACCAGTCTGGATGATACTACTTCACACAATTGCTATAATGTTGGCATAATATGTATGTGTATTCATGATATTGATCTTCATTATGTGTTCTGCTACCTCCATTCCCCTCTGCTCCATGATCATGTACATTTTAAGATTCGTTCCTATGTTATGTCTTCATGTTTCAAATTCACATTATGTTTTGGACAGAAAGCATGAACTATACCCAACATCAGCTGGCCAGTCAAAGACAGACACCCATGTATTTCCTTTCTCTTTCAGATAAGAACACGTCCCAATCTTTCCACACAAGTGAATGGGAAAACAACAGAAATCGTGTAGGGGGTGAAAAGAAAGGAGAGAAAACTGGCTGTGAAGTGAGCATCTGCCTTAGGAAGGGGCTCAGTCTCTGGTGCTAACTGACTCTCATCTCAGGGAAATCCCTCATTTTTATACAGTTTCAGGAAGCAGTTACCCATCAGCTTCCCACAGGGGGGAAGATCCAAGAAATCGAACTCAAGTCTGTCAAATTGAATATCTTTTCTTCAATGAAGCGAACAGAAGCAATTGGAAGACATTTGCATTTTTCCGTATGTGCTCACCATTCAGAGTCTCCCCCCATGTCACACATTCCTGAGGGGGTTGCTGTTGCTCAGAGTTCCCACTTAGTACAGACACATGTCACTGCTGTTCCCTCCATCATTTCCTCCACATTCGCTCTCGCACATGACTAATTTCTTCCATAATACGAACCACTACCCAATTACTCCACCCCAGTCATTACCTTGCCTCCGTGTTCCCTTTCTGTCATATAGCCCAAGAACTCAAGGGTAGAAATTGGTACTTGTATATGTGATTGAACAAGCTTTATTTATTTTGTTAGAATATTTAGGGAAAGTTTATAGCCCGTCAGCTCACTAGAAGAAAGAACAGCTAGAACAGTCCTTCCTCCCCAGCCTGTTCCCATCCCTCTCTTTGTGAGACAAGCTCCTTCACTGTTTTCCTATGTAACATCTCTACCACCCCCACAAAGTGGTAGAAGTTCATTCCCACTCATACTACGACACAGTTCCTGTATGCTCCTCCAAGTCACCCTCTGTCCAGTCATCTGAACATTTCCCTCTGGTACTTTCTGGTACTTTGTTTTTTTTTCTTCCTTTCCTTATGTATGCACCCATGCTTTGGCTATTTTGGTTTTGTCTTTTTTTAAGAATCATCCACCCTTATCTTTGTTCCCAGAGGCCCCTTAGGCAGCAGCCCTTGATAGTTCTTATGCTGGTTTGTTACATAAAGGTTTTTAAAAGAGCTGTTAGAGAGCCAGAGAGCACTGTGATTTATGACTATTGCTCAAGCAGCGGCATAGCTGGAAGAATGAACAAAACAAAAGAATCTCCAGGGAAAGAAAAAGCTAATGCAAAATGCCATAAACCTCTAGTTTCAGAAGGATCTTTACAATAATCTGGCCAAGCCTCAGTAGTTTAGGTAAGAGAGTATTTAGTAATTTACCTAACACTATGGAAGGATAGCAAGAGGAGGAAAAACATAACCAGAGCAAAGTCTCTAGCTACCACTCAGGTCCCTTCTTCAGTATCTTCTTTTCCAGCCACTTCACCATTTTCCAAGGTCTAGGGTTAAGCACAAACAATGTGAACTCTCTCACTAATCTGGGATGGTACAGCTCTCTGGCATTCATCAAGGGTGTTACTTTCCATGGAAGGGAAGTTGTCTGACAAGAGCTCAGAAGCTCTCAATGGCATTGTTTTAAGAGCAAACTGCCTCTCTGTTCTGCCTTCTAAATTATAGGGGAGAAAAAAATCCAAGCTCTTAAAGTTTTAAATAGATTGATTGAATGGCATGCTAACTTTGAATACTCATGCATCCAGGAGCATCAATATTGTGGCAGGTGGAGGGCCCAAAATCTAGGGCCAGAGGGAACTGGAGATTCTTCAGGTCTTTGCCCAACTCTAGACCAAAAAGGAAATTAATGTAACCTCAGACTACCTGCCTTTGCTGTCCTCCTCAGTTTTTCTGGAGAAGGAGAAGATGTTCCTCTGTGTAGTTGGTGATTGCTGCGTGTCAGTCATTTCATAAGATTTGCAAAACTGCCATCTCCAGATTAGTTTTGACATAACAGCACAGTGGGAAGGGCAGTGGGACAGGAGTGATAGAGTTGAGGACCTCTCCAACGATTCATATCCATTTCAAGAAGGTTGGTCTGTATTTCTAAGCACATACTTAAGAGGGTACCTTTTGTGAACCCTGTCTTTTTTACAGTAGCTTAGGATATTATGACGGGTGGCTTGTTGCTGGTTGAGCTTTTCCTAAGTATTTGGGAGGGATTTGGTCAGGAGGATTTGCAGAGAAAGAAGGGAGTATTTTTAATTGTAGATTTATATGTGCTTTTGATATTTACAAACCCAGCAAGCATCATTTGTAATTTGTAATATTTTATGTCTTTATTTGTCTGGGACTCAGAGTATTATCTTTCATCAGGATGTGAAAGCTTAAAAACTGCATTTCCTTAATTTGGATTAGACTTGACAAATAAAATACAAATTTTTCAGGTGATCTGAATTTAAGATGAACAGTAAACATTTTTTTTTTAAAGTAGAAGTTGTCCCCAAAACATCACATGACCATAAGTCATGTAAAGGATTTTATCAATTATCTGAGACTCTAACTTAACTGGGTATTCTTGTATTTTTACTTACTGTGACAACTCTTATTTAATGGAAGGTTTAAACTATGAACTTCTCTATAGCTGGAATTTTATAATAGTCTCAAGTTGCAAGAAGAGAGAAAGGAAAAAGAGAAGCTAAGAAGACTAAAGTACTATAGATATGATATCAACAGATTTCAAAGTATTATTTGGATATACTAAAAAATGTAATTTCCCTCTGAAGATTAAAATTAGGATTTTCTTATTCATGTTATATTTGATTTTGAAAATTTAGTAGTCAAAAATTTCTAATAATGTGTTTTTACAGTGGTGCTTAATGTAGGAAAAACAATTTTAGGCACCATGGAGCTGGGTAAAGAAGGAATAAATTTGATGATTATCAAGATTTAAAGCACTGAATACTACAGTAAAGGAACAAACTCAGGATCATTCACTTTATATAGTATTGGACAAGAACTGTATCTATTCTCTACCTCAGTTATTTCTCTTAAAAATATACAACAGTAGGTCCTCCCTGGTGGCGCAGCGGGTTAAAGCACAGCACTAAGAAGCTAAAGCCGCTTCTGCATGAGTTCTATCCCTGCCTGCCCCAGAGGTGAGCCACATGGCGCGGCAGACCTCTCCTGACCCGCCCGCTGCTCCCCTCAGCAGTCGACTTCGTCCATCTGCTTGTCCTACTCCCCACTTTGTCTCTAGTGAAGCCTCTCACCACCCCTGAACCTCTGGCCTGCACCCCAGTTCTGTATGAATAAAAATCAATCAATCAATCAATACTGATCAAGGAAAAACAAAGCAAACTGAAAATAAATGAAAAATATGCTGATGAAAATAATAATGAGTGATCTTTACTGTAAATGATATTAACAATAGACTAAAAAGGGGAAAATTCAACAAGTACATTAGATTTTATTTTTATGAAGTGTTCCATACTTTTTTTTTTCATCATTGTACGGGGAAAATGTCTTCAAAAATGAAACACAAGTAGTAACTTACAATAATTACTTTTTGGTCACATGGTGGGGTAGCCAGCTTTCTTCATTTCAAAAAAAAAACATTTTATAAAACAACTTTGTAGAAGAAATTTGCATGATTTTGTATTGGCTTTGTTTTTCCAAAGAATATATATTTTTGTTTATTGCAATGAAACATAAAACTACTTTTCAGAAAGACAACACTGCCTAGTCTCGTTATTGGAAATCAGAATTCAACACCAGCAGGAAACTGTGATGTAATTGTGATGATCTCAGGGTCCACATAACTGATGGTTGATGTTATTTTTTGATGTATTTTACTGAGTAAGAGACAACAAAGGATAATGAGAAATAGAAATGTGTATAGTGAGATGATGTAAAATGTATACAACACACACATATATCTCATGTATATTTATGGAGACCATTTCATTAAGAAAAAGACAAAAATGTGAAGATGAATACATACCTAGACCCTGAAATAACTATGTATGCCAAGCTAAGCCATTTCACCTTTTTTCCAAATATTTTCAGTGTTACTTAGTACTTTTAAATGCCCTGAATTTTCCATCTAGACTTGTGTTGCTTTTATCTTTTTCTTTCATCAGTTAATTTTTTCCCGAAGTGCCTTGAAAGCCCCAACATGATCTGTGTTTAACTAAAAATCACATGCCAACTTGGCATTTAGCCCTTAATGTTTCATGAGGGGGCATCACCACTTCCAGTGGAGTACTTTATAAATCCACATACCTGGGCAGAATGCCAGTCCTATTGATTCAGAAGCTCTGGGGTGCATCGCGGCAATTTTTATTTTTAAAATCTCACAGTTCATGCTGATGGATAGTCAGGGTTAAACACCATTGTTCTAGGAACAGAAATCTACATGGTAAAGGAAATGAACTAGAGGGCGTTAAGTTTTCTTCCTTTAATTCTAATCAACTACAACTGAGCATTGGTTTCCTGGCATCTTTACTTTATGGAAAGGTTCTACAAGATGGTTAAGTATCCTCAAAACATATTTACACTATAAAAAATAAAACCCTGGGCCCTCCCTGGTGGCGCAGCGGGTTAAAGCACAGCACTGAGGATCTGAAGCCGCTTCTGCATGAGTTCGATTCCCGCCTGCCCTGGAGGAGACCACATGATGTGGCAGACCTCTCCTGACCCTCCAGCTGTTCCCCTCATATTACAGGTACTTCATAGATCTACCTGTTCTGTTCCCACTCTGTCTCTGGTGAAGCCTCTCACCTGAGAGGCTCTGAGCCTCTGGCCTGTACCCCAGTTCTGTATGAACAAATAAATAAATCTTTAAAAAATAAATAAATAAAACCCTATGCTGTAAATATATGTGGTTATATATTTACTATAAATATATGTGGTTATATATTATTACTTCATCTTAGTATGTCAATGTGGTGAGATACACTAAATTCTCCAAATGTTGAGTCAGCCTAAATTCTCATAGAAAAGTAACTGTTTTATTATATTTTATTCTTTTTTTTTAAAGATTTATTTATGCATACAGAACTGGGGTACAGGTCAGAGGTTCAGGGGCGGTGAGAGTCTTCCCCAGAGACAGAGTGGGGAGCAGAACAGGCAGATGGATGAAGTACACTGCTGAGGGGAGCAGCGGGCGGGTCAGGAGAGGTCTGCCGCGCCATGTGGGTCACCTCCGGGGCAGGCGGGGAGTGAACTCATGCTGAAGTGGCTTTAGCTTCTTAGTGCTTTAACCCACTGCACCACCAGAGTCGGCCCACATTTTATTCTTTAATTCCTTTTTTTCTAGCATATCTTGGATTCCTTTGGTATTCAAATAATTTGATTTAACCTCCACTATTGTATAATTGTTCATACCTCTTTAAAAATACAATGGTTGCCTTAAGGTTTATATTACGCATTTATAATTAATCACCAGCTATCCAGTTATCTTTTTTTTTTTTAAAGTTTTAAAGATTTATTTATTTGTACATACAGAACTGGGGTACAGGCCAGAGGCTCAGGAGCAGTGAGAGGCTTCACCAGAGACAGAGTGGGAACAGAACAGGTAGATCTATGAAGTACCTGTACTATGAGGGGAACAGCTGGAGGGTCAGGAGAGGTCTGCCACATCGTGTGGTCTCCTCCAGGGCAGGCGGGAATCGAACTCATGCAGAAGCGGCTTCAGATTCTCAGTGCTGTGCTTTAACCCGCTGCATCACCAGGGAGGGCCAATCACCAGCTATCTTAAAATAAATTAGTTTTGCTTACAGTAGCAGCTGTTGTTATATATATTATTTCTTTATAGTGATCAATCCAAATACATCGCTATTATTGATACACAGGCAGGTTATTATCATGTCCAGCTCCTTCATGACTCTAGTCACAGCTGCCACGTGTGCACTTGTTTGTGTGATTACTAATTGGCACTGGTCTCCTACACCAGCATGAAAACTGTATTTAGGGACGATGCACACTTTACCCAGTGCTTACCATAGGCTGTGGCATACAGTGGGCACTCAATAAATACATGTTGAGTAAATGACCTAATCTGTTACACATATGAAGTGTCCAAAACCATTCTACTACTTTCTCAAAAAAGGGTGAGGGAAAGCTTCCCTTTCTCTCAAGCACATTGGCAGGCAAAAATCTCAGTTTTAATATGTTTAATTTACATTCCACTGTAAGTTTAAAGTTGAGGGAGAGAACTTGTTCCTGTTGTTTCTCTAATTGAGGTAGCATTGGTGATTCAGAGACACAAGATCACAGCTCCTCATATGCATGTCCTCACACCACACCCACCACCAAGGCACCCAAAGTCCCCCACCATCATGCATGAGGGAGAGAGAACTGTTCTGACATAATTTGCAAAAAAAATAAAGAACCAGAAATGAGACAGCTTCCCTATGTTTCCCTCTGGTCTTCCTTCCTCCCTCCCTCCCTGCTCTCTCCCTCCTTCCCTCCCTCCCTCCATCCCTCCCTCCTTCCCTCCCTTTCTTCTTCTTTTCCCCCTCCCCTTCCCTCATTACTCCCTTTCCTTTCTTCCTTATTTCTTCTTCTTCTTTTCCACCTTCCCCCCTTTCTTCCTTTTGTTGTTGTGAAGTGAAAGAAGTTAAAGCCCATTTTGAAATTTCCTATTTACCAAGAAAATGATTCTTTGAGGCAATTCCCTGTGGAACTGACTTTCCGTTTTGGAAACATTCCAGTTCAGTGACAGCAGATGGAACATCACAGCTAACAATTTTAAAAGAGAGAGAATGAAGTACGTTTCAAAAAGATAACAAAATGGTTATTGCACAGGCAAAACAGAAACACAACTTAGAAATGCTTGCTGTTTGGAACTAAAACCCCACCCAGGAAGTTGGAGGGGGTTAGTGAGAGACTATGAAGAAGAGGGAACATTAACTCTTGCTGGGGTTGGATTTTGAACTATCACTTTTAATGGAGCTAACTCAAATGAGAGAGAGCATCCTCTATGTTGACAATTTCTTGCAGTATCTAAATTTCCTTTTGGATGGGGGGTGCATAGGGACAAAAGGAGCTCAATTCTTTTTGGCTTTCAACATAGATCTTTTATACTTCAGGACTTCTGCTAATTATTTGACTCTCCATGGGATTGTTTCCGCACATTGCATGCTCTAAGTTGAGGGGAAAAAAAAAATAAAAAACAGCTCTTTATCAAAAGAATGCCAGGTATTAATTAACTGATAAGAAAAATTTCAGATGACACTTGTTCTCTGATTTATAAAGCTCAGTTTTGCTATTGTACTAGTGATTTTTTCCTCACTTTATAAGTTGTGCTATTTCAATGAGTCATAAAGAGCCCAAGATCAACGCTCTCTAATAAACATATTTTTAAACAAAAAGGCATTTATGCATGTATTTTACGTTAATGTTTACAATAAGTATCACTTAACTATAATCATATACCAGAGATAATGTCTGTTCTCTCTATGTATTTTAAAATTGTGGTCACAAAGAACAATTATCCAGTTTTTAATAGTTCATTTACTCTATTCTAGTAATTTTCTCAGATGATGAATGAGTCTTCTTGAATTAAATGGGATTGATGGTACAGCATTTTATCAGCTGAATGTCCAACAGATATTAAGACTCAAACCGATGAGAGGTTTCTAAGTTGTCTAGTGCTGTGTTGTGTGGGAACTAGATGAGGTGATCTAACAGGGTTCCTATCTCTCTCTCTTCCTATGCCAAGCTCAGGAACTGAATCTACTGCTACAGATGCAGTTTATATAAACTTCTCAAAATATTTACTGGCAAGAGTTCATCCTTACCTGCTGTTCTAACTGTGGGTTGACCAAAGATTTGCTTTAGAGGAAGGTGGAGAGGAAATTCTCCAATTTAGATGCAATTTCGGGGGAAGGGACTGGTCTACAGGTCATTTGAACAGTATCTCATCTAAGAGGACCTCCTCCCAGGAAAAGACTAGCTCAGTAGAAAGATCTCTTAGAAACACTGTCTTCAGCAGCCACGACAGCATCTGGCTAGAAGAGGAGGCATTACCTATACTGAGAAAAACACAGTCAAATATTACCAATGGGAAATCTCTAAGATATTCAAAAACACGTGCAGAAAATTTGGCCTTCAACACTTGCTAAACCCAGAGGAAACATCAAGACCAGACCATAATACGGTATGTTAAAGTAAGGTCATTCTGTCCCCCCTTTTACTCTATATGGTTCCACTTCAATCTCCACTTAGGGACCAGCTAGAACATTCGATGGGGGAAAGAGAGTTACATAGGAAGAAACAAAAGACAAGGAATTGGAGAAGTTAAGGGGCACACCCTATTTCTTCCCTGATGGATGCCTAGCTTGAAGCAATGACACACCGCACAGGGGAAAATATTTAACATACAGATTGGAGATATGATTAAACTGCATGGAACATTTAAGATATGAAAATGAAGACTTATGATTAGTAGGAACAAGGGATTTTTCTTTGTTATATCCCAGAGAATAAAAGAATTATTACAACAGCCCAAAGACAGTGAAAACAAAACATTGAGTCCAAATAGTGGGTTTGGAGGAATAATGACAGGAAAGAATAAGGTTATATTTTCCTGAACTTTGTAGGAACCCAGCCTTTCAATGTACCGGCTGTTCTATTCTGTTAAACCTCAGCAACTCTGTTTGAAGAGTCTGTTTGAAGTGCAAAAAGTCATTAGAATATAATTCTCAACACTATAACTATAATTTCCCCCAAAGTAGTATAATCAAGATGAACGATAACAAAACCCAGCCTCATTACAAGGTGCATGTAAAGAATTTATAGGAAAAAAAAAACAATGATTCTAATTTGGGTTATGTCATTTTTAAAGTGTGGGGCTAGGGGAGTGTGACTTCACCCATTTCAACTTTTGGTGCACCTGCAAAATGGAAAGAAATGATATTTATTCGGTCTCCCTCCCCCCTCCAAGTTGTGGGGAAAGTAATAGAAGTAGATGCTTTGGAAAACAGCACATTTCTGTAAATTTAAAGTTCCAGGGACTTGAACAGACCTGGGAGGGCAGGCTTGGTTTAGAGTACATGTTGTCACTGTTCTGAAACTATTTCCGTAGCTTTTTTTGGATCACAGGAATAAAATCTTCCCTTCACTTTTTTCTGTTGTTTCCATTCAAGGAAAATAACATCAGTTCTCTAGCTTTTGTTCCCTTCCTGTATTTCCCTTGAGAACTAGGAAGCAGAAACAAGTCTAGGAGAAGACCTACAGCCTATATTATAAACGAACGTTGGTTTAGAGTAAGAAATGTGTATTGTAAAAACCTTGGAAATACACAAAAGCATAAGACAAAGACACTATGTGTATTATTTCCTGTTTTTGCTCATCGATTCTTTCTTAGGGTGTTCCATCTCATTGGGTGTTTTAAATCTTTGATTGGACATTATTGTTTGATCCCAGTCTGCGGGATACTTGTGGGTCTAAATTCAGGTTATTTCCCCCTCCTGGGAATGTCTGCTCTTGTTTCTGCCAGGAGCCAGAGTCCAGAATTTGAGAGTTTTGGGCTCAGAGGGACTGTTGGCTCAGAGTTGTGCCTCCCATCTGGCTGGAGACCAGCGTCCCCATGGTAAGGCTGCTATAGACATTCATCCTCAGCATAAACCTGGCTCTTGGGTCGTCTACTGCTGACCATTCTCAATTAAATCCTCCACTCTTTGTAATACTGAGCAAATCTGTGAGCCAGGAAACATTATTTCAGTGCGTACTACCAAGAATATAGTCCTTGAGTTAAGGGAGGGAAGTAGGGAGATATTCTCATTGGCATACTGCTAAAGATGGCAGTATTTCAACATTTTTATAATACATTTCATCTCTTCCATTTCTTCTGCATTTCCTTAAGGAGTATATCTCAAGTTCATCTGGCTCATCACTAATTTAATTTTCTGTAGTGCCCTGCCTTATTTATTCACATACATATTTTACTTCTGCCTTTTTGTCTTTGATTTTATTACAAGGTATTATATAATTTTCATCAGTTTTCCACTTACTTCTGCCTCTCAAAGCTTTTTCTCAACTCAAATTGTAGTCTTACCACACATCGTTCATTTCTTAGAGGTCATATATCTTTTAATTATATTAAGAATGCAAGAACTGATACATTTTAAATTTATGTCTGTTTCCAGAAAAACTTTCTTAAAAGTATGAGAGTGTATTATTTTATTGTTAGGCTGAAGCTATTATTGTAACTACCCTTTAAATCAAAGATAGTGATAGCAATTCATAATATTTATTGAGAGAGAAAAATAAAGGTGAAGATAAAAATAAAGCTTTACTTTAATTACTACCACTTTACCCCAGTAATTGTTAGAATCCTCTTGATATTAAACAAAACAACTAATAGATAAATAAACTGGCATAGTCAAATTTTATAAAACTATTCTGAAACAGTGTATTTTGGACCTGGAGTGTATTAATCAGGGCTCTCCAAAGGAACAGAAACAAAATGATTTTTTAAAAGATTTACTTATTTATGCATACAGAACTGGGGTACAGGCCAGAGGTACAGGGGCGGTAAGAGGATTCACCAGAGTCAGAGTGGGGAGCAGAACAGGTAGACTGAGCAAATACACTGCTCAGGGGAGCAGCAAGCGCAACAGGAGAAGTCTGCTGTGCCATGTGGGTCACCTCCCCGGGCAGGGATCAAACTCGTGCAAAAGTTCACATTGCTGTGCTTTAATCCGATGCACCACCAGGGAGGGTCTGAAAATGGTATTTATACGTAGAGAGAAAGAAGCATGTTAACAGGAGAGTTATAATGTGAATTGGTTCACAGTAATGGAGGCTGAGAAGTCCCATGTTTCCTCATGTGCCTCTGCAAGATTGAGTAGCAGGAAAGCCAGTGGGATATTTTAGTACTTGCCCTATGTCCCTTTGATGTGAAATAATGCCATCTCTTTCCTCCACAGGGCAGGTATAGCATTGACCAAATTCAAATTAAAGGGCAAGAAACATAGTCCCTACCTGGCCCTACCTAAGAAGAGCTATTTTCATGATCATTTAGTTAAATACAATATGATACAATGTGATAACAGTAACATTATTCTGGATTCCAATTTTTATGGTTTATGTAAATATATTTGATATAAAATAATAGACAGCCCAAATGCAAAAAAAAAAAAAAAAAAGGATGACTGGATCAAGAAGACATGGTGCATGTAAACAATGGAATATTGCTCAGCAATCAAAAAGATAAACCCATGCCATTTATGGCAACATGGATGGCAATGGAAGGCATCATGTTCAGTGAAATAGCCAAAAAGAAAAAGAAAAACACTTTTAGGAGGACTGTAAGAGATCAGGAAAAAAAAGTAATTATAATAAAGTAAAAATCAAAACCAACAGACAATTATACACCAAAATATTATTCTGGGCGGGGGAGGCGAGTGGGGGGTAGGATCAAAAAGGGATGGAAAGAACTGGTGGTGAGAATTCCATGGGGACTACTGAGATGAAAAAGCATATATTGTACAAAAATGAAGAGTGATTTAAAAATATGTCAAATAAATAAATAATAAATGTGCAGTCCTTTCTGATACATCACAAATGTTTGCTCATGCATGACTACCTCAAATCTTGTATTTAGATAAGTCATATTTGTCTCTGTTATTGATATTTTTCAATAATATCACAAAATCACTTAGTATTGTCACTTATATAAAAATAAACAAAGTGACTATCTTTTCAGACACTTATCTTGTTATTTTCTTCAATAATGTTTTCTGAAATGTGGCTAGAGATAAACAGATTGAGAACAGAGACATAGAAACTCAAATATATGAGTTACTGCAGAATTCATTCAGGCCTTTCTTCACACAAGGTTTCTTGGATGTAGGTATAGTTACTGAGGAAAGAACAGACAAATGAAGAGTCACTGGAATCATATAGTCTGGAAATTTATGCATAGATGTATACTTGGTTGCCTCCCCAGAAAAGGAAGTGAATTGTCAAAAATAGGTGAGAGATGCCACTAAAGACACGTGTGCTTTGTTGCCTAACCAATGAAGATATTTATGAAAGACAATAATTCACAGAATATAGTGCAGAGTAATTGAGTTGGGGATTATGAGACATGAATTCAAGTCTGGACACAGAAAGAGTAAAAATTCTATTTGCCTCTAATTAAATATTTTGTCCTATTTTAGTTAAGATAAAAGAAAATTAAAATACATATCTGTCAGTTTTATGTCCTTACTACACACAAACATAAATTGCCACATGAATGATGAAGATATTTTCTCATAAACTGTGTTTTCAAAGGAGATGGAGGATGTTTTATAATATGTAATATATTGGGGCTCCCTGGTGGCACAAGGGTTAAGTCACAGCATTATCAAGCTATTGCCAGTCACTGCAGCATGAGTTCAATCCCCAGCCAGTGTGCTAACTCACATGGTGCAGCAGACCTCTCCTGTCTCACCTACTGCTCCCCTCAGTGGTGTATTTCAGTCAATCTACCTGTTCTGCTCCCCACTCTGTCTCTGGTGAATCATCTCACCTCCTGCACCACTGACCTACACCCCAATTCTCATATGCATAAATAAATAAATATTTAAAAAGTATATATAATCTGTAGTATATAGTTGGTGGCTTTCTGGGAACTCAAACTAGATTTTTTAAAGCTACTTGATCACATCGACAAGGAGACCCACTTTCTAGGCAAAGTCATCTGACATTCTTCAACAATTCATCTTCCCAACTGATCAGGCAAACTGAACTTATATGGTTGTTGAGTTATCCAAGGGACTAGTTCAATTGGATTTCAATTTGATGTGTTTCAGCTCACTAGTCACAGTTTGAGATGTCTGGAAGATGTACAGGCAATTGTTTCAAGAGCGTGTAGAGTACTATGGTCTTATTTGGCATGAATTATTTCTCATTAGAGGAAACTTGTTTGGAAATACTTCTTCTCAGTGCTGTACTCACTATGCCTTACAGACTGCTTTTTAAACATTCTTTGGCCTTATTGTCAGTTAGAGAAGTGCAATGTAGCTGAAAGATCTATGACCTGGAGATCAAGTGACTAGGATTATGGCCCCACCTGATCTAATCACTTCAGGAAAAGTTCATAATTTATCAGATTCCAGTTTACTCATCAGTAAAATGAGAGGACTAAAAGGGGCCGTGTTAACATTTTCTTTGCACCTGTATCATCGTTTAATTTTTCTCCATCTGTATCATCGTTTAATTTTTTTCTTTGTATTGAAATTTATAAATAGTACTTTGGATCTGGAGATGAAATGAACCCTGAAGCTGATTTTACTGTCTACCGGCTCCAGTCTTAGCTCCTCGTGAACTTGAATTAGGAAATAGCATCATAGTGGCCACACTCAGGACCAGATCCACAAATCCAGTACTTTTTATTCCATAGTAAACACAAAGAGCTCATTGGAAATTAAGGAAATACCAAGGAGCAAACATTCGTTGAGAGAAGGTAAAAATCTAATTCAAAGTATGGGCAATCTATACCAACAGTTAGAGAAAAAAAAATCAATTTTATTGTGGGATATGAGCCAATATATTAGACACACACAGTAAACACCAGAATGTTTTCAATATAAGTACTATTCACCAGGTTTGTTGCCAGATAAGGTAGAAGTGAAATTTTGAAAATCAATACCAAGCTCTGCCACCCGTGACTACCCCCCACTTACCTCCCTCACCCCAGCATTCTTCTCCACCCTGATTCAGTAGTCTCATTATCAGAACAATTTAACTGAGTAGAGAGATTTTTCTCCAGAAAACTACTGTGTAGCAGTGCTCACAAGCTGGGTCAGAAACTCCCTCTGACACTCTAGAAGGAAACATTTGCTGCTTCTACCGGCATTTCAATTTTACCCAACGCAGAGGAACGTCAATCATTTTGAAAGCTTTCAAAAAAAATACCTCTCTCCTCTTTTCTGTTTCTTTAATCATTTCTTCACAAAAGAATAGGAGAAGAAATCTGACTGAAAAAGAGAAGCCCATTGATGCCTAGGACAGCTGCAAATGTATTTACATCAAACAGAGATAAAGAAGGTTCACGAGCAGAACACAGGCCCTTCCGGTTCCCTGGCTTAGTGAAACGGCAGCAGCCTCTCAACAGCGTGACTCAGGTTTCAGTACCCTCGGTATAAGAACAATGGCTAACCGCATAGAGCGCAAACTCCTTGGCTAGCTTCTCATCAATCACTTTGCAAATAACAAGTGCACGTTATCATCAGTGATCAATCATGTCACGTCTTCCAGAACCAGTTAGTGGCTGGTCACTGGGCGTCCACCCACTATGGTTCACACTACAATAGGCATGGAGTTGTAAATCCTGTCTCCTGGAGACAAACCCATGTGGACTTAACCCAAAACCGACAGTCACAAAGGGGGATTGGCCAACCAAGATGACAGAGAAAGTGAAAAGGGATAAGTGACACACATGGAACTTGGAGCCAACACAATCGAATTCTAGAAGAAATAGCTGGCCATGGGAATGTTGACGCTGAATTGCAGAACTCAGTGTAGGTCAACTAGTCACGGATGAGGAAGCGGTTGTGCAGAAGAGGGTGAAGACGTGCCAGGGGATGGGATACTGGCCAAACCGTCACGTTAAAAAGTCTCTCAAGTTTCACACTGAGAGCATAGAGGATAAAAGTTTAGAAGAGTTTCACAATTTGCCAAAGCAGGGAAAGGTGCTCTCTCCACAGGGCCTCACAATGAAAGGAAAGCAGGAAGCATAGTTCAAATAATTCTTGAAAATACTTTCACAATAAGTCAAACACTTTCACTCAATGTTTACAACATTATGTATTATAATATTCTATATTAGAGTGACATGAAGTGTGTACTTAGTATAATATTTAAATAAGTATTTGACAAATATTTTGAAATTTTTCAATTATTTAAGTGGAAAATTTAAAATGTATATGAAATACAGTAATTGTGTTCAAAGAAAGATAGTGAATATAAATAAATAAAA
>NW_004567106.1:64755777-64758737 GCF_000260355.1 Condylura cristata | reverse complement strand
GCCATGTGGTCACCTCCGGGCCAGGGATCGAACTCATGCTGAACTGGCTTTAGCTTCTCAGTGCTGTGCTTTAACCCTCTGCGCCACCAGGGAGGGCCCCCTAAATTACATTTTAATATTGAATTGATTTAAATTTTCAGTGTTTTAAATTATATGCTCATGTTAAAATATCACAATCTGTGTATTCTGTTAATGATTATATTAAATATGTAATTTTCTTTATAGGCTATCTCTTGTGGAGTATTAAATAGCTATAAATAGAATAAAATGAATATGCTATTTGAAGATTTCAATGTGATGAGTAATCACATTCATTCTCCATGCCAATCCACAGCTAAGAACAGAATCAGTTGAGAGATGCAAATGTCAGACAGATGAGTGATCAAAGTATATAACTCACTATTGGTAACACTGAATTGGACAGTGGCTTGTCCGCTGGCCAACTTTTAATTCCACTAGAATTAAATTTATCCTCCCAGAACTTCATTTCTCTCCACATCTGAGGCAGAGGTGTCACAGAAATGAGACAGAGTCCTTGCATTTTAAGGACTCACTGCTCTGAGCAAGAGGGGGAATTGCTGGTAAGTTCCCTGTGCAGAGACACTTTCCTTTCTGTGCTGTTACAGAGATCACTTTGGGGCAGGGCTAAGTCTCCTAAAAGGCTAAGGTAAAAGGATGAAGAGAAAGAATATCAATATGTAGGTAGTATTTGAGGATTTTTTTTTTTACTTATTGAAATATTTAATATTTACAAAAGCTCTTCATGTTAGCTCCATCTTACAGCTGTTTAATTGGAAGCATCAAATGAATAAGTAAATTTCCCAAGCTCACACTGGTTAGGATGTGCTATCCAAGACTTAAATTCATGTATCTATGCCCGAGTGCTAAATCTAAAAGCTACAATTTCTTTGTTCTCCCATAATTTGAGGGTAGAGCAGTAGCTCTCAAAGAAGATCAGATCCCACTTTTGTGGGTCATTTTTAACACCTAATATCTCCTCTGTCTACATTCCTTGGTCTATGACTTATCCCATGCTGAGGCTGAAGAAATGGGTCTGGATCATATATTAACTCAAAGGCCATCCTTCATCCCCAAATTGATAACTCATCATTATCATTATTCCCATTTCAAGTATCTTTCTGCTACCTCTGTTGCATATAGCTCACTAGAGGTTATGCATTGAACATAAATGATTACCTAAGATTACTAAATATTTTTATCAACATAAAAATATCCTCAGTTTGCATGCTATGAACTCTCTTCCAATATTAAATTATCAAGGATAATTAAAAACCCCTATTTAATCTTGTGTTCACAATTCAATATATATATATATTTTTTTATCACAATTCAATATATTTTAAAAAACAATAATATCTTTCAATCTTCTCCAATTTTTTCTTATAGTTAGTTTCAGTATAGGGAAAGTTTGCCATTCCTCATGGGTTTAGGAAACAGACCTTCAACAATAAGCAGTAGTCTAGTCTTCTTCTGTGTGAGAAAGCATGAGATGTCTCTCAACAGTCAATCAGTCAAACCTGTATCTCTCATGTACTCAAAATTTTAAGTGTTCTAATGAAATTATAGTTCAAACCTTTATTGTCATTCCTAACCAAATTCTACTAAACCAGAATTACAAGATAATTTATGTAGACATACATGCCTGGCCACTGTAAATTATGTAAGTGACATACATATATGTCTAAACATGGCCATAGAGTGAATGGAGAAGAGGAAGCTGTCAGCAGAGGACAGTCTGTAGGACATTTTAGGTGGATAGAAAGCAGATGCGACTTGGAAGCACAAGATACTGAAAGAAAGGAGAGACAAGACAATAAAATGAGACACAGAAGAAAGTAATAGCACTAGAAGCAAGGAATTTCATCAAAACTTGTGAGTGAAAATTAGGTAGTACTTTTTTCAGCTCTTTCCCTCTGCTATCCTTCAGTGTCCACAGACATGCTTAGGAAAATGGGCTTAGTCTCTGGAAAAACAACAACTCAGAAATTCAGAGGACTAGGAGCATGGTGGAGATATAGAAATTAGAGCTTTTGAGGTGAGAAATCTTGCCATTTTCAATTCTGAAAATTTCTATTTAATTATACTTAATATATACAGCACACTCATTTTAAGCATATACCTATATAGATATTTATATATGAAAACCTAAATGTTATAGTATTCGGATCTATCTTCTTCTAACACTTTTCAAAAGGTTCTTTATGCCTAGTCTATATCTACTTCCTGTGTTAAACATTGATCTGACTTCTGCTAATAATTACAATTGTAGACAGAAATTCTATAGCCTTTTGTGCATGGCTTCCTTTACTTTCTCACATCTATGAAAGTCACTTCTGTTGGTTCATGGAACAGCAATCCAGTCTTTTTTATTGCTATGTAGTATTCCATTCATGAACATGCTTCTGTTTTATATTAAATTCTTGATACTTACTTAGACTGTCTCTAACTTGAGTTATTATAAATAAAACCACCTTGCATGTTCTTGTCCATGACTTCTGGTGAGTCTGGGCCCATATTTCTTATAAGTATAGCTCTAAGGAGGAACTGCTAAGTCATAAAGTAGGACTATGTTGAGCTTTAGTAGATACTACAAAATGTTTTCCCAAATTGTTTTGCATATTTGCACCCCTACTGCAGGTTAATAAACATTAATAGAACAAATATTTGATCATTATTTATTTAGTGTTTCTCTTCAATTTCTTGTTTAATTTCCTCTTTAATTTATGTTTGTGGCTTCTCAGCCTATCATCTATATTTCATATTAGTTTGCCATCTATTCAATCCTTTCACCTCCTTGAGCAGTATTCTGTGAATTCTAAAGTACCATTCTCTGGGACAGGTTCATTGCAATTAGCACTTTGATCCCAAAATGACAGCATTGAGGCACATAGGATCAATCACTGGTCATAGTAATTCTGAAAACCTGCTGTGCAGGGCTT
>NW_004567106.1:64753016-64755506 GCF_000260355.1 Condylura cristata | reverse complement strand
CATAGCAGTCTAATGTGAAAAGCAGTAGTTTCATCGCTTTAGCTTCTCAGTGCTGTGCTTTAACCCGCTGCGCCACCAGGGAGGGCCCTGTGCAGGGCTTTTTAGTCAATTCTGCTTCATAACTCTCATCTCCATTGTCAGGGGTGGTAGCAGAGTTTCTCTCTTCTCCCTTATCTGCTTCTGAAGGGGACCACAAACAGCATATCTTCTGTCTGACAAGCTGAGCTGCTCCCCCAGTCTCCAACCTGTCAGTGAAACCTGGGAGTCCCAGTGACACTGTTATGTATCAAACAGTCTGACTCATTTAGTCCCGGATGACAATACTTTTAAGGCCGTTTGTTCAGAAATTTTGTTTCTATGTTATTGATTTCTAGTTAAAGACAGCAGTCCAAAGATACATGGCAAAAGTTGTATCTACAGTTTCCTAGTCATGCCTCTCTCTTTCTACTCAATTATAGGCAATTTGGGTGTATCAGTTTCTGTGGGATTAAGCCCCGACCAAGCTTTCTAACAACACTTTTTCCCCATCTGAAAAGACTTAGTCGAAGCAACTTTCAAAATAGTACAAATGGTTGTCAGGGCTGCATTCTTTATTTGGCATTTTTTCCAAGGCCATGTCTTCTTGATGTTGCCTGAATTGGGTATTATTCCTGGAACTGTATTTCAATGTATACACTTTTAATTTGATGAGAAATAGTTTCATATTCCTGTCCTGTGATTTCTGGAGTTTTTATAGTCTAAATTCTATTTTCAAACTGGCTACTCTTTCCTCATTCCCCTTTTTATAGTAACATTAAATTTGCTACATATAGGCAGCTTGTGCTTTCAACATTTTGCCTCAAAATTTTGAACTTGAAAGTTCAAGTTCATTAAGCACATTTTTCTGCCTTCCACCTTAACCCAAGTGACAGTTTTACTAAATAATCGCTAATATAGAACATAGGGCACCATTTGTACAGTTTTCCATAATAGTTACTTACAGTCCTTTACCTACATCTGAACAGGATATCCCTACTTCTTCAAGGTTTAGTAACATCACCCTATTTCTAGTACCAGCTTCTGTATCAGTCTGTTATTTTGGCCTAACAAACATCCACAGAATCTCAGTGGCATCTAACAGTTAGCATTTATTTCTTGCTCATTCATCTGCAGGTTAACCTGGGTAATTCTGTGGCAGGATTCAGATTTGTAGAAATTGGGACATCTCTGTTTCAGATAGTTCACTGAGTTTTAACAGAAAACCAAAGCATTTTCTTCTCATACATGGACGGCAGTGTCACCAAGACAACAGTCCACCTGGACAGACATACCTCTATTCCTGCCATACCAGCTAACACCCCACGTGACAAAGCAAGTCACATGAGCAAAAAGTCAGGGTAAGATTGCATTTTCCTCAACATGAGGCCATGGAAAGGGGAGAACATCATATATTCTTCCAGAGGAGAGAATTGAGATCAGAATTTGCTATATCATCTAGAATTTTGTAATTCATTTCAAGAATTTCTAATGTTTTATAGTTACCTCTAAGTACTGTCTGAATTTTTATTAGTTTTCATGCTTTTTCAATGGTGTGTTTAAAACAAGATATTTTACAATTCTTTCCCAATTGATTTACCATTGCTATTTTCACAGATGTAAATTCTCCTATTTATTTACTGGACGTCATTTCTTTCATATATTTTCCTCTGGATGATTTGAGATTTTTTATCTCAAAGTCACTCAGTTATGACACTGTCTACCTGGAGATAGCATCTGATTCCACAGGTTAAGGATTCAGGTCTACAAAACAGCTCCCCACCCAGTTCCCACAGTTATTTCTCTCATCTGTGCTTCCTCTGGGAATGTAAATTACAGCTTGGTGAATAGTTAATAGTACACTATATATTTAAAAGGGACTAAGAAAGAGTAAGTCTTAACAGTTCTCATCACCAGAAAATATTCAAAGTATTTGTGGTGGTAGATGTTAATTAAACATATTGTGGCAAATTTTTAACAAAATTTACATATATCAAACCATACTGTAAATCTGAAACTAATAAAGTATTAGATGAAAATTATAAATGTACAAGCTGGAGAAAATGGTGATCAAAGGTTTTTCATTCTCTCTGGGTAACAAATGAGTTAAGACCTTATTTTAAAGGATTTTTTGGTGGTTGTTTTCTTAAAGCTTGACATTGGTTTACATTGTATGAGAATATTCTTAGTGCTAGCAGTAGACCAGCTTCAACATATAAGTACTTGCAATAAATTATAAATGTAGAGGAAAGCAATTTCTCAATAATTGCTTCCATTTTGGAGTATAGCTATCACTATCATGCACAAATATACATACACACAGATATACACTCACACACACATACCACATTTGAAGCCATGATCCTTTGAATTTGCTAACTTGCAAAATACAGATTTTAGGTTGATATGTAAGTAGCCCCAGATTTCTGCACATTCAAATGCATATGTATGCAAAATTGTATTATTATTATTTTT
>NW_004567106.1:64729596-64752721 GCF_000260355.1 Condylura cristata | reverse complement strand
CACTGCGTCACCAGGGAGGGCCGAGTTTTAAACAGTCTTGTAGAAATTTAATACTTTAAAATGTGATTAGTACAATATGCATTAATCTTCATTTTATTCAATATCTTCTTTCACAAAAATATTAGCTAACTGCATCAATAGAGTAAATAAGAATATAATGTGTAACCTACTCTAAAAATATGATAAACTGTTTTCAAGATCGTTTGGGAACTAATTTTGCAGCAGATGTTTGTATACAATGCTCTAATTTCAAATGGTGCCTATTTAAATCTTGGAGGAAAATATATCAAATTATCTCCATTTGGAAGAACTATACATTTCCTAGAATAACTCCAACTATCTTAGAGATATTTCAATAATTCTTACCAGACATAGCAGTCTAATGTGAAAAGCAGTAGTTTCATGAAAAGTGAGCAGATTTTAATATTAGAACAAAACTTCAACCTGAAACTCATGTGTATTATTTTATAACTGAGTGAACTGGTACAATGTTAACTTTTCCAAGCCTTAGTTCTTACTTACTTCTTAAATGGAGTTGACAATGATAAATTACTAATCCTTTGGGTAGCTTAATTGAGTTAATGCATATAAATTTAATATAGGGCTGGTACAAAGTTGGCATTTAATACATGTAAGTATCAGAATCTATTTATTCCACATCTGTGAAATTTTAATCCCAAAATGTAAATGTGACAATTATGTGCTTTTCCTTCCAGCCATCCTTAATGAGGAGGATTATGCTTACAAGCTCTCATACCCTTTCATGTCAGAACAACAAAAGCTGGATCAAAAATAGATGAGACTTCCTTATATGTGCATATGTGTTTCCATCTTTTATTTCAGCTTTGAAAAAATGGGGAGATTTTAAAGATAAATGCTTGTGGGGAACAAAGCAATTATTTAGTCATTCTGAAAGATGGGCCAGGAGGTGTGGTTCGGCTTACATTGGCTCTACAAATAGATAATACCATAATGAACTTTTGTTCCAAATGAGACATTGTATACCTCTATCATACTGAGGATAACAAATGTCACATGGAATTAAAGAGACGGAATGAAACTCAATACCTTTGTTTCCAACCTAAACTCACCCTGAGGTACATTAGGATGGAATCTGAGATATTCTGTCAAAAGAGATTTCCTTCTTCTGGTCCCACAAACAACATGTGTTCTGTGCCTTTGGGTGATTCTCTTAGCAGATCACCATTCATTTTGCAAATGCAAATCAGGTTAAGATAGTAAGTGAACAGGCAATACTAATGGTATTACTCCACTGCCAATTATTTAGGATGGAAGGCTGTAAAAATGTCCTCTGAGAAAACACATACATTCATACACTTGAAGTTAGAAGACCTGAGTTCAAATCCTAGCCTTAAGTCTTTCAACTCATCACAACCATGAAGAAGTTTTTCTATAATTCAGTTTCAATACTTTTCATCATTCCTAAAACACAAATTTTGACTGTCTAGCATTACATGCCACACAAAGAGTAGATATTAAAACATATGTTACTTTTATTCTTTCTTGTACAAGTAATTTTAAATATCTTAAGGCAACTCTTAGGCAGTTTCTGTGGTGGATGGGTTTCATACCATGTTGTCTTCTAATGTTTTTATTATCTAACAATCAAAATCATAAGGTATGGAACATTCAATATGGAAGTAAATGGTGCTGTAAAATTCACCTTATTATATTGATCCAATTTAAATGTTTTGATCTTCACTTTCAATAAAATTAATCTGAGGATACAATAACTAAACAACTCAATAGGAGTTTGCTAAGTGTCAACAAATCTCTGGCATCAGATTCTGATGATATAGATGTAAGTGAAGCATCACTTAAAATTGGATGCTCTCTTAGTGGAAGTGCAGCACAATCCAGTTACTTTTTAAAATAACTTGGCAATTTCTCAGGTCGTTAAACAGAGTTTTCACATGACCCAATAATTTTGCTCAAATATATAGGCAAGAGAAATGAAAACCTGTGTCCATATAAAAATGTATACGTGAATATTTAGATATTTTTCTAACAACCAAAAAGTGGAAACAATCCAAATGTTCATCAACTGATCAGTCAATAAATAAAATGGCATATTGATATAATATTAAATTACTGAGCAAAAAAAATAATTACTGATATGCGATAAAGATATATAGGACATAAGCTTGAAACATTATCCTGGTGGAAGGAGACCCCTTTTATTTTTTTTTTTGAAGATTTATTTATTTATGCATACAGAACTGGGGTACAAGTCAGAGGTACAGGGACATTGAAAGGATTCACCAGATCGACAAAGTACACTACTGCGGGGAGCAGCGGAGGGTCAGAAGAGGTCTGCCACGCCATGTGGGTCACCTCCGGGCAGGGGATCGAGCATGTACTGAAGCAGCTACAGCTCGCTTGCAGTGCTGCATCCTAAGCTACTGTACCAGCAGGGAGGGCCCTCACCCATATTTCTATTGGACATATATTTCCTGAGTATCTACACTCTGTGGGCACCATGTTAAGAATAGGAAACATACACAGTCATGAGCAAAACAGGGAAGTTATGAATAACACCGTAGCCACTGTTCCATTTTCTTTGTTTAGAAAATAACAAGATAATGAAAGCACGACCCTTTAATTTCTGAGAGGTAATAACTAACCCTGCATCCTAAATGGCATTACTTTAAGTTTTATAGAAGATACAAAGGTTTCTAGTGGTTTTTTTTTTTTTTCATGAGAGAACAGTGTTTTAAAAATCTGAGAGAGGGCCCTCCCTGGTGGCGCAGCGGGTTGAAGCACTGCACTAAGAAGCTTAAGCCACTTCTACATGAGTTCGATCCCCACCTGCCCTGGAGGTGACAACATGGCGTGGCAGACCTCTCCTGACCCGCCCACTGCTCCCCTCAGCAGTGTACTTCGTCGATCTGCCTGTTCTGCTCCCCAATCTGTCCCTGGTGAATCCTCTCACCCTCCACATCTCTGGCCTGCACTCCAGTTCTGTATGAATAAATAAATAAATCTTAAAAAAAAAATTCTGAGAGAAATGAGGTGCTTCATCTCAGGGAACAGCTCTTGGCAGAGAGGCAAGAAGAGGAAATATGTCTTTGGGTGTTGTGGTGGTGGGAAAACTAGACGGATTGTACCTGAGAAATCAAATACTGTACAAAAGCAAACAATGATGCAAGAAGATAAATAACTAAATGTAATAAAATTTTAAAAAATAAATGGGAGATATAGTGGGGAAATCAAAGTGAAATATATATTTTTAAAGATTTATTTATTTGTGCATACAGAACTGGGGTACAGGCCAGAGGCTCAGGGGCGGCGAGAGGCTTCACCAGAGACAGAGCGGGGAGCAGAACAGGCAGATCGACGAAGTACACTGCTGAGGGGATCAGCGGGCGGGCCAGGAGAGGTCTGCCGCGCCATGTGGTCTCCTCCGGGGCAGGCGGGAATCGAACTCATGCGGAAGTGGCTTTAGCTTCTCAGTGCTGTGCTTTAACCCGCTGCACCACCAGGGAGGGCCCAAAGTCGAAATCTTAATCTTTCCTTTTGTTCTCTCTTTTTCTATCCATTCCATTCAGACTCTGGAGCTCTTCTCCAGCCTGGAGAAGTCTATCCAAGTCTTATTTGGCCCATCTACTTTTTCTTCCAATTCACTCAAGAAAATTATTCAAGATAATAATGATAATAATAATAAATGGAAAAGGACACAGAATAGAGACTAATTGTAGTCTATGCTAAAAGAGATTTTATGGAGAGGCTCGTGAGGAATCAATATACTGTAGATATTTGGAGTCCCTGGTGACCAAAAGAAACACTGAGCTAGATGGATAGAAGAGTTGGGGTTCAGACCCCTCCGGTACCACCAGCCAGTGTGTAATATTAGGCAAGTGGTCCCCCAAACCTTGTGGAGGGTTTGAACTAGAAGCTCTTCTGACGCCCCTTAACTACAAAATTAGCATTTTCTTTATTGTTATAGTCCACTGATGAATTCTTCTCCATTTATATTTTAGAGCACTGAATGAGAGGACAGGCTTTGCACTCAGAGCTGGGAATGAATGCACTTCCAGTCATTTATTAGAAAGCTGGTTGCAGGCTGAGACACTTCTTTTATAAGCCTTCATTTACCCCATAAATTTATCTTGCCCCCAAATAAAAAGCATCTGGATCACACTGTGTGTTCAGCCTCTGTAGTGTCTTTTGCAATTCTCTTAAATGTCAAATTTCATTTTGGATACATTATATTACAGTTCCTGGAAATGCTACATGTCTAAATCTATAACCTTACAGGCCAATATCTGGGACTGTAGATGCTCAAAATGCCTGACTGTGTTCAGCTCTTGGTGACATTCTTGAGATGTCTACACAGCTGTTATGGAACAATTACGGGGGAAAGGAGGATGAATAGAAAGAGAAGGAGATGAATCCGTGCCAAGAACACTTGTCTGGAAGTTAAAACAGAAATTTAAAAAAGGTAAAAAAAAAAAAAGTAAAAGTATAAAGAGGGGTACCTTGATGTGAATTTTTATATTTTTGTGTTTCCTCGATCTTTTACAAAGACCAAATGCTGTTTTTGTAATAGGAAAATGCCTCTACAAGGAAGAAGATATCATTATATAAAAACAGTACTTAAAAAAAAAATCACAATAGCTCTTCAAGGGAGAAGGGCAGAACTAAGAAAACTTTTCCACACGTTTGATATCAGACAGAGCTAAGGCTTGCATTCAAGAGATGCTTTTCTAGCATATGTATATTTATCGGTATGCTTCTAAGGAGACACATCTCTGCACTCATTTACAGTTGAACATAGGTTTGTATTCTCTCCACACAGAAATTTGTTTAATCAAATAGAAGCATACACAAATTCTTATTTGTATTCATCCAAATAAAGAGCCCTGCAAACACAAACACCCACACACCAGGGAAGTATCTACATCAGCTAAAACTAATGTTTCATCTTTAGTGAAAGGAAGAAAACAGCTTTTTTTTCTAACAACAATCTTAAACTTCTGTAAGCACAGTGCTTTTTATTTCTATTTCTTTGGCACTTGTAAAATTGGGATGTGTACGAGTTCCCAACTCACCACTAAAATAGCCTAGGGTTTTAAAGTTAAAAATAAATATTATATAGTGAAATTAGTTTGTGCGATCCCTTCTAATGTTCTACACAATGACTTCATAAGAACTTTAGGAGAGTGTAATGGCATTTGGCTTCATTACAGCAGCTTAGTGGGCCTGCCTTAGGGAAACAGCCAAATGGGAATTGCCCAGTACCCACGAAGGATGCAGAGGAGACATTATCCTCTTTGAAACAAATACCATAATCTTATATAACCCTATAAGTTGTCTGGTTCATTTACTTATTCACCTGTTTTACTGAGTTGGCACTAGTTTACATAACTGTAATTTTGGGAGGATGACTTCCATGCCTCACTCACCTCCATCACAGCTCTGTGTTGCTGCCTGCTCTCTCTCTCCTTCCTGCCCCCATCTCCCTCCTGATCAGTCCATCTGGTAGCTATCATATTAGTTACAAAAGTCAAAAAATTATTGTTTTTTTTTTTTTTGCTGGTTTGTTTTCTTTGTATTCCACCAATAAGTGACACCACCCGATAAGATATACTCAATGGAATACTACTTGACTATTGAAAAAGATGACATAGTACTTATTGGGAGAAAACAGATGGATTGAGAGGTGAGTATATCATGTGAAATGAGTTAGAAAGTGAAAAACAGTTACCAGACAGTTTCAGAGTTTAAATGAGTGTGTTTCAGTCAAACCAGTGAAAAGCTCAGGAAATTTATGTGCTTAGTGTAAAAGCGACTTAACCCATATTCCACGCAAAAAATAGCATTGTTGATTGGGGGTTACTCTTGATATCAGCGATCCTCAAAGTTGAGTAGATCCAAACCATCTGGAGTGATGGTTAAACCACATATTTCTGGACTACAGTCTGTACAAAGCTGGAGAATTTACATTCCCCATATCTAGATGGTGTTGATGATGCCGATTTCTGGACTGCACTGCACTTGGGAACTGTGCTTTAGAGAGACAGAGTGGTGATTTAGGGAAGAGGGACACATCAAAATCTTCCAGGGATCTGTGTGGGCATATGCAATCTTGCAAAGTTCTCTAGAGAATTTTATTCCACTCTTCTTCACACCCAACCTCAATCTCCCCCTCCAGATTGATGACTAACTAGTGGGCTACATAAATTACATAGTTTCAAGCCCAGAAGTAGACAGTCCTAGCCTTACAAAACTTTGAAAATTGGAAATCATACAGCTAAAAAGAAACATATTTATGGAAAATTAGTGCCAAAGATTCACTCTGATAAGGCTAATTAGGAGCTTTGTAGTCTTGACCAATTAAATCAACTGTCATACCCCAGTGAATAAAAGGGTGCTTCTGAGTGTCTTGGCAAGCAGAGAAAATAAACAAAAAATCCGGATGCAGAATCCTTTTCCTTTAAAAGGAAATACCTGGAGGACAAAACACTTCTATGATCAATAGAAATAGCTTGAGCTCTCCAAAGTGTAGCTATGGAGCAGTTAGTCCTTCAGGCTCCAAGTTAATGGTGTGGCTGATTGCTTCTAAGCATGGAGTCATGATGACTGATACCGGGCAACTTGCTTGACCTCCTTTGGTCCCCGTTTCCTCATCTGTAAAATGAGGAAGTTGGAATAGATGATTTTAGAAGTCCCTTCCAGCATTAACATTTTATGATTTAGTGCCTCACTGGCACTGCAGTCTCCTAAGTACTACTGTGCGCAGCCATGCATGACATAAAATACTCCCATGCAAGGTGCCAGATTGTCTTCACAAGTGGAAGTAAAAAGAGCTGGCTTTGGGCAAAACAGTGAAGTAATCCAAGTTTTATTTAACTTTCTTTAAGTATTGTTTAAACCTGACTCTTATGTCCTTTTAGGTTCTCTTACAGGTAACTACGGTTTTCTTGCATTTCCTCACTAGTCTCTTTTCACACTTCACTTGTAAAAGCATAGAAAGCAGTGGTAAATATGTCAGAAATATTTATTGGGTAATTGATAACCTCTCTAAGGGCTGTATGACTGTAGACTGGTGTGAATAAATAAATGCTCCAAGCTTCATGGAAACTCCAAAGGGCAGACAACTACAGAGTCCAAGGGAAATTCAGGGCTGAAAAGGCAAGAAAAATAGTGGCAAAAACATTTCCAGACTCACGAGATTGAAGATAAGCTGAGTAGGCTCAAATCAATAGAAACCTTAATTTTCAAAAAATACATTTTTACATAATTCAGAAGAATATCAAAGCATTACAGTCTTACAGGGTTAAAAAAAACAACTAAGTTCAGTATTTCATAAAAAAATTGTTGATCATAATTGCACCTTCACAGAATCTTTCCCAGTGCTGCTGAAATACTACCATCCCTTCCTCTGAGACAGACTTTGAAGAAATTCTGATCAATTGGTCTTGATCTCTGCAGACTGGTTGTGTTCATTCAACCTTCTTCCTAAACCTCAGCCCATCTCCTAGGGAGGAACCCTTTGAAGGACCGGAACTTGAGTGCTTCTCAGATGGATAAGGATGTATCCAGGAGTTATTGCCATCTGAATGAGACACCTGAACTTGGAAGATTCTTCCTGAGCATGGGTTTGCCCCTGTACCATAGCCATTTCCCTCTTCTGTGCCTCTGCCTTTCCTCTTCCCCCCACTTTGTACCCCACTCCTAGGCAAGCATGTGACCCTGTTTCATGCTCTTGATCAATTAACCCCAAACGGAGTGACCTAGAATTAGTGTAGCCACAGCTGCTCTGGCATGCAGAACATAGGATATCAGGTCTTAAAAAACAGCAAACAGTGGAAAAGTCTCCCAGACAATTCAGGTAAGAGGTAGAAACAGAGAAAAATAAGAAAAAGCATCAAGAATCTTAATGTGAGACTATATTGGGAATGGGAAGCAAATCGAAATTCAAGTGATAGTGGGTACATGTAAATACAAAGAAAGATGTTGTTATAATTTAAAAATATGTAGGTAATAATAAGAGATGAAGCTTTTTAAAATATAACTTGACTTTTTATCATAATGCGTAATAGTGATTTCAACAATTTGGAAAAATTAACTTTACCAGTGTTTAATTTCTTAAAGTAGTGATATTATATAGCAATTAATATATCCTAATAATGACAGATAATATTTTATTCTAAGTTATATATTATTTCAACATTAAATTCTGGTCAAATATGCAATGACTGTCTGTCTTTTTGTTCGCTTGTAGAAATACTAGTATTCTATTCATAGTTCAAAAGAGGAAAGAATAAATGGTTAAATTATTATGTTTATAGATTTTGTCTTAAAGATAGAAGAATATTGGCCACTTCAAGAACTCAATTCAGAGAAAAGATAAAACTACTGCTTTTATCCATTTTTAAAACACTAGAAATAAGCTATTCATTTAAGAGCTGAGAGACAACTCAGCAGCCCGAGTTTTGCTCTTAATTGTTGCCTTCATACAAGACATGGCTTGGAAGGGGTCCAGCAACCCAATCCTTTTATTTCTACATCCACCAGTTGGAATAAATCCAGATTGAATATTTTAAAATCATCAAGACCAATTTTCTTTACTTTTCAATGCTTTCATATTAGATACAGAATTCAAGAATCTCAAAAATTATCAAGGGACAATTTAAGAAATTCAGATGGAGTATTTAATTAATTTTAACCTCAGTGGACATGTCTCAGTCCAGTGTAGAGACTTGGATTCTTTTCCAAGGGTCCCTGACTTTTCATAGCTCAATTGCTCGGTCTAGATGCTAATAGCAGCATTTTAGATGTGCTGGGATGGAGCTGAAAAGGGACATTGCAAATTCATCTTAACCAACACAGAGACACAGCACTTTTTAAAGCACATTTTCCTTTATAGACAGATCACACATATGGTAATTCTTAAGGAGATTGGTGTGAAATATGTCCTGTATATAAGATTTGAATTTGGCTCTAGAAGAACAAGCAGAAATAAACAATACTATAAGAAAATAAAGGAGAGACTTATCCCTAGGGATTGTACCTGGGTTAAGGTCTAAACTAGTAAAGGTCAAGGTAACCTTCATTAATGTTCAGCTCAGTTAAAAGGAAAGGAGATGTGTGTAGAGGGGGAGAATACTGTTCAAGAGTTTGTATACATTTAGCTAAATGTATCTTTAGAGATACATTATGATACATGAATAGAGTTAATTTTTGTTTATTTGAAGACTCACATGAGAACAACACTAAATGACAAAATTTTTACACTAAGATTCCTCAAGATGATAGCGATACCCAATACAAGAAAAAAGACTACATCATCGAAGTTTAGAGTACTTTCAAGAATGTTAGAAAATTAATTATATAGGAATATGGTAAGTGAAGATTCTAAGAAGAGTTTTCAGAATGCTGGTAACTGCCCCTCCATCCCTACCAACAAAATCAAGTCAAGTGGTGTGAGAAAAGCAAGACAAGATCTTAAAGAATTCATACACTAGTGTCAAATTAAATTAATTTAACTAACTAAATGTTTCTTTCTTAGAAAAAGTTAATGATAGAGCTGAAGTTGCTATGAGAGTCAAATAAAGAAGCAGAGTTAAAATGGGGAGATATGTTCACTGAAGACAGGGAAAGGGCATATTCATAAAGTAATGTGGATAGAATAAAAGATAACTTACCATCCACAAAAAACTATGCCCCAAAGAGGGCATAAACCTCAATAGAAGGATGAGTGGATGGGAAGAATAAATAAAGGATGTTTCAGGAGGTAGCAACATGTGAGGAACTCTAAAAAGCACACACAAGTACTCATGTGAGAAAAAGCTCATGTATGGGTATTTTTACTCAAAATCTACAATATTACTTCAAATATCTAGTAGTCAGGTAAGACCTTGATTTTTAACTCTCACCCTTTATTCATGATGAGATTGAAGTATCCCAGAGAAAAAACACTGCCTGTAAGAAAACAAGATATGACGTGATGAAACTATAGAGTATAGAATCTTCAACAAACATGGGGAAAATTGTATAGCTACATGCAAAAGAAAAGAACTAGACTCTATCTCACACCATATACAAAAGTTAACTCACAACGGATTAAAAATTGTATATAAGACAGGAAACATGAAATACATAGAATAAACACACCCAAAACACTCCAAAATATTGGCTTAAGTAGTGTTTTGGGGGATCCAACTCTAACAGCAAAAGTAAAAATAAACAAATATAACTATATCAAGCTACAACAAGTTTCTGCACAGTGAGAGAACCTATAATTGAAATGAAAACACATGATCTACAAAGAACTCATACAACTCAATAACCCAATCAAAAAATTGAGCACGAGAGCTAAGTAGGCTCTTGTCCAAAGAACATCCAAAAGGCATCACCCCCAGGCACATGAAAAACTTGTCATCACAAATCAAGACCATAATGAGATATCATCTCACACCTCAACAGTGGAATATCAAAAAGAACAGAATCAACAAGTGCTGGTAAGGAAGGAGAGAAGAGGGAGCGCTCCCACACTTCTAATGGGAATGCAGATTTGTTCAGCCTTCATGGAAAGCAATATGGTAAAAAAGCAGGAAGGTAAAAAATGGATCTGCCATAAGAGCCAGTGCTTCTGGGCAACTGATGAGGAAGGAATTCAAGGGAGGCATCACAAGACTGAGTCACACAAAGGGTAGCATTTGACACAGCCATAAAATCAAGATCCGTAGACACCAAAACCAGGATATCTGGTGCCCAGGTGAAGACAAGGACATGGAGATGGAGATGAAGCTCACTAGGGAATTTCTGGTCCTCTCAGATTCTATTCAAAGCCAACAAACCTAGGCTCACAAGGAGTGAGCCCCTCCCAGGGAGAGACTGTCCCTATCGGGGCAGTCTCTCCACCAGCTGGGGCAGCCACTCTTCTGCCCAGCTGTGCCTACGCAGGTGCTTCTCTCCAACACCTCTCTCCCTCCGCAGGGCAACAGCCTCCTGCCTGCCCATGGCTTGTACCAAGCCATGACTTCTCTGCACTGACCTCCCTCAGAGGAGGCCGCTCTCCTAACACTGCCTGCTTGCAACCATGCAGGTCTTTTCCCCTGCAAACCTGTCCCTTTCGGGGCAGCTCTTCCTGCCCACTTGCACTTATCCAAGTATCTTTTCCTCTCCTGTCTCTTTCTAATAAACTTCCTCTTTAAATATAACTGAGTCTCTGTCTCATGAAGAATCTCACCATGTGCCGCCGAAAGGGGAGCTCTGGTGAAACCATTCCCAGAGTGAACCCAAGGAACCCAAACTCAAAAGACGACATCACAACAACCAACACGTTTCAAAAATACTAATTTGAAAGAATACGTTTACTCTCATGTTTCTTGCAGTACTGTTTACAATGATGGGAACAATCTAAATTCTCAATACCAGAGGCCCAGATCAAAAAGATGTGGTATACACACACACACACACACACACACACATTCAATAGGATATTAGTCAGCTGCCAAGAAAGAGAAAGCTGGCCCTTCCTGCTGGCGCAATGGGTTAGGATGCAGCACTGCTAGTTTGATCTCTGGCCCAGGGGGTGACCCACATGGCACAGCAGACCTCTCCCGTCTCGCCCAATGCTCCCCTCAGCAATGTACTTTGTCGATCTGCCTGTTCTGCTCCCCATTGGTGAATCCTCTCACCACCCCTGCAACTCTGTCCTGTTCTGTATGCATAAATAAATAAGAATCTTTAAAAAAGAGAGAGAAAGCTAAAGGTGTCACTAATATGTGGAATACAGAGAAACCAACCTACAGTTCAGCTAAAAACAAGCTTAAAAACCAATCTTTGAAAGCGAACTATAGAACTAAAGCATCCAGAGAAGGGGAGGGGAAAAGTGTGTGTGTGTGTGTGTGTGTGTGTGTGGCGTGTATGTGTGTGCTGAGGTAAAAAGAAAGAGAGAAGGAAGCACAATATTTTAAGTTGGGGTATGCGGTGGTGAGTGCATTATCATGGTGATGCCTGGATGGGGATATTTTAAAAATAATAAATTTATAAAAACAAAACAAAGTTAAATAAGAATTCATTGTAAAAGGAAAGATATCCAATAGGAGAATATGTTTGTACATTATACATTCAACAGGGTTTAGTATCTGAAATATGTAAAGGTCTCATCCAACGCAAATACAAAAACCAAATTTGGACAGCAGCAGTAGTGAGAAGGATACCAAATTGCAGGCAGGAAGGAAAACTGGATGTAATCTCTTTAAAGCCTTTATGAACTCCTGGGTTAATCCTAAAGTTGAGCGTGTATGAATCTGACCCTAGACACAGTACTTAGACGTTGACAGCTGGACCTCAGAACGGACCACCTTTCAAGTCCTCGGCTGGCCACTGGGTGGCGCACATATGGCATAGATCCTAATAGTGCTGCAGAGGTTTTGGAAGCTGAACTGATACAGGACCCACAACCCACAAAAGACTGGTCAGGACATGTAGCCTGGACCCAGTCAGGATGACTGCTTGCTTAAAAATACAATCAATGACCTTTATAAACGTTAAACCAAACAAAATCTTTTCATACTATTTATAATATTATGGCCATAAACCAAAACTACTTAGCTAATAGATAACAAGGAAAATCTCAACTAATGTGAGAAAGGATAATCATACTTCAACATTGAGATAACAAAGATGGCTTGCTTAAAAATACAATCAATGACCTTTATAAACGTTAAACCAAACAAAATCTTTTCATACTATTTATAATATTATGGCCATAAACCAAAACTACTTAGCTAATAGATAACAAGGAAAATCTCAACTAATGTGAGAAAGGATAATCATACTTCAACATTGAGATAACAAAGATGTTTTAATTTTTATATAAATAATAACTAAGTGTAAAATAATAAAACTGTAAACGTAAAAAAAGAAAAAAGAATTCAACTGATGAGCTCAATAACAGAATGGGAAAGACAGATAAAAGTGCCAGTGAATTAAAGATTGACAGAAATTATCTGATGTGAATAAAAAAGAGTAAGTAGATAGGAAAAATTAAATGGCACCTGAGAGACATGTGGAAAACCAAAATATTAAAATATTTTACCTGCATGCTGTTGGTGCCTAAGAAGAGAAAGAATGCAGAGGAAAAACAAATATTGAAACAGGTCAATTTTGGCAAAAGAAAAAAAACACAAAGCCAAGAAATTCAACAAATTTCAAAGATGAGAAGACTCCCAAATTCATATCTATACACATCATAATTTAATTGCTTACTACTAAGATAAAGAAAAATATTTTATAGCACCCAAAAAGAAATTATGCATGATTTTAGTGGATGATTCAAAAGACAGTGATTCACCAAGAATCATGAGTCCACTAAATTTTCCAATTTCTAAAATATTCAATGAAAAGTATAATATAGAATTCTGTATCCAGCCAAAATATCCTTCAGAAATGAAAATGAAATAAAATACTGTCAGATTAAGGAAAGCCAAGTGCATTTATTGGTAGTAAACACTCGTAATATAATTATAATGGTACTCTTAAGAAAGAATATAATTTATACCAAAAGGAAACTTGGTAAATCAAGAATAAAGGAAGAACAGCAGCAATAATAAATATCAAGGTGAATATAATTGGCTAATCTTCACTTACCTTAGTTATATAAACTATGTTTTGACAGTTAAACCTAAAAGATAACACCATATTATGGGGATTTCAACATATCTGGATATAATGAATAGAAAACTACAGTATATAGCAAGCAGGTAGGTGTTAAGTGATCAGCTACATAGTGGTAACTTCTGTTTAAAATGATAAAAACAAAAGAAAAGTGTATTCAATGGAAATACATATTGAATTATCTAGGAAAACTCTTAAAATTGACAAATGAAAATGCAATTAAAACTTTCATCAACTTTCTGTCAACTTATCAGAATAGCTAAAATAAAAATACAGACAATACCAAGTGCTGATGAGGAAGAGGAATTGGAACATTGCTGGAGGGAATAGAAAATGGAACAGCCACTTTAGAAACCAGTTTGGCAGATTCTTATAAGTTAATACTCACTTTATTATTATATTTTATTTGTTTATTAGTGAAATGAACACTTAGAATCACACTATTGTATATACATTTAAAGCAGCTCAAATGTCCTTCAGTAGACAAATGGATATACTGAAGGCAATGCATACACTGGAATAACACCTGACATAAAAAGCATTAACTATTGATACATGAAAAATCTTGGAAGAAAATCTAGCTTTTTGTTGATTTTAAAGAACTCATTCTGAAAAAGTTACATTCTCTTGATATAGTATTCTTACACAGACAAAGCTACTGAGCAGATCAGCAGCTTATGGTTTAGGAGTCAAGAGAGTCTAAATACTAAAGTATAGCAAAAGGGCATCTTTTAGTGCAATGGAACTTTCTATATCCTAATTGTGGTTTATTTATGTCAATTTATACATGTGTTGATGTCATAGAGTTGCATATACACAGCTTATTTTGTTCTATGATAATTTTAAAAATACCTGATTGAAAAGATTTTCACAGAAATGAAAATAAGACAAATGAAATCTTAACTGCTGGGCATTGAAGGTAGTAATATAGAATAACTTTTGTTCAAATTCTTGTGAATTTGAGAGGTCAGAGATAGTACCCCAGTAGTGCTAAATTCATAAAATGTTCCTCATTTATCATACAATAAGAAAACATTACCAGGATAGATGGCATTCAATCCAAATGTTTTGAACAAAACCTTCTTTTTTTATTACATCATCCTTCATTTTTGTACAATGTATGATTTCCCTGTGAAATTCCCACCACTGATTCACCCCTGCACCGTCACCACAAAACCTTTTAATAAGAACCTGATACCTATGCTCTTGAGTTTTCCAGTCATAATCTGTTTCACTCCTGACTTTCCAGTAACCAGAGCACCTAGAACAATTTTCATTTTTCTGTCAGTTTATTGACGATCATGAGCACTATAAATGGGAAATATAAGTTAGTGATATTAGAGTGCAAAACACAAAGATCAATTTCTATCCTTCCAATAGTGTTCAGAAAATGCTTATTCACAAGTTTTCCTGAAACAGTTCTATTTGAAATTCCACAGAGGGAGAAGGCAAAGGTGAGTTTTATAATGAGGATTGCTGATGTCTTAGATGCCAATCTTTTAGCCCCTGTGAAGATTATAAGGCATGGAGGAAAGTTCCTGTAATCATAAGGTGAATTTGAGATATAATATATTGCACACAGGTAATTAACATAAAATAGACGGGAAAAAGAAAGGTATGCTGGGTAAAATAGACATGAGAAATTGATGAAAAAATTTAAATCTTCCCTTCTAATTATTACTTATATTCATATTTATTCATTTCCTTCAGTGTAGAGAGGAAATGAAAAGAATAATTTCAGATAGCTTTTTCTTAAATAACTGCTTTTGCTGCCTTTTTTTTTTTTTTTGTAATTTTTCAGCAGGATTATTGAAGTTACCTGCAAGGATAAGCTACATTCTCCATTGTTACCAAAAGCCGACACTTTTACAATACTCTTTCCTGTTCACTTTGACACCTTTATGAAAGTACTGACATTACCCACCCTGAAGAAAATGAATTACTAAGACTTCAATAAAAGTCATTTTCCAATGTGACTGATTCTTTTCATCTGGCTGAGGGCTAGGGGCGAAATGGTAGTTGTTTTATTCTAGATGTCAGAATAACTTAAGAGAAAAATTTATCAGACCATTGTAGTGCATTTTCTTTTTCAGGCAGGAGATACAAAGTTTCCAGGTCTGTAATTAGAACAAATGGGAATAAAAGGGAGGAAATATGGCATCACAATCCAAAGATAATGGCCTCTGTAAACAAGTGACCATTCATAAAAAGTGATCATAGACCTAGTTTCTTGTTCCAGCTGCAATGCGCAACACTTTTTTGGAAAAAGTCAACTTAATTATCCCAGGAACCTTGACAACATGTAAGTAGCTACACATCTCAGCACAGGTATCTCTCAGTGGAGGAGAGTCTGGCAAGATGGCAGTACAGTGAAGATGCTGGCTTTTCCTTCCAATATTACAACCCAATAATATATAAAGCAGGACAGTGACTAGTGACTCCTGAATGATAAATGGATGATCATCGTGTGACTGAGAGTGATAGCAGAAAGGGGTAGGAAACACCGTAACTAAACAAAGTCTGGGATGATACTGGGGTAGTGTGGCATTAAGGGAGAAGTGGCTACTGTGTGAGTCTCACTATCATTAACTCAAGACCACACACCCACATTGGGGACTTTAAAACCTGAGCGTGAAACTGGAGAAGACTTACAGGCACCACTGGAGGGCCAAACAGTGGGCTCAGTGGTGATTTTCTACTCCAGCTTGAGGCTTACAAACTAGTGAGAGTCAAATCGGATCACCTGTGTCTCCTTATAGATGGCAGCTGAGACTGTGATACAGGAGACACTTCCCTTAATCCCACCTAGAACCAATGACCAGAAAACACTTGCATCAATCAAAGATTTAAGCACCTGGATCTTTTTTTTTTTTTTTTTTTTTAGGATTTATTTATTTATGCTTACAGAACTGGGGCACAGGCCAGAGGTGTGGTAGGTGAGAGGATTCACCAAAGACAGAGTGGGGAGCAGAACAGGCAGATGTACTGAAATACTGCTGAGGGGAGCAGCGGGCGGGTCAGGAGAGGTCTGCCGTGCCATGTGGGTCAGAGAGGTCTGCCGTGCCATGTGAGTCACCTCCTTGGTAGGGGATCGACCTGGTGCTGCAGTGGCTTCGGAGAGTGTCATAGTGCTGTGCTTTAACCCGTTGTGCCACCAGGGAGAGCCAAGCACCTGGATCTTAACAAGAACAAGGATAACAAGGTTCCATACTCAAGAGGCAGAGAATGATTTCTGGCTTATGACCCTTTCTCAAGGATAAGTCCCAGCTGGTGTTTCATCTATTGCTATTGCTCGATTATAGGTCAGAGGTTGAAGCTGGCATAAGACTGAGATGCTCTGGCTGAGAAGTTGATCTGGGGGAAGGCTGACCCAATGTATGATATAGGAAGCTTGCACCCCTGGGGCTCACTGGAGGTGAGCTTTCAGTTCCCTACAAGGTGGTTCCTGGCTGCCACCTGTGTTCTAGTCATTCAAACGACTTAATATTACACCAAAAAAAAGCATCTTGTAAAAGAGGAACAAGCAAGACTATGGTTATGAGGAAGGGACTCACGAGGGTCAGCCTTTCTAGTCTTAATTTTCAAATTAAATTCTCATTGAGAAAATAAATTGGAGCTTGATATAAAAATGGAATTAGGAAAAAAGACCATGCTTGCAGAACACGACTGGGCTGCCCCTTTGGCGAGATTCGGTCCAGTTCCTCCGGGTCCGATGCTGTTATCTTCCAGTGCACCAGAGGACCATTCTATCAGCAGCCAAGCTTTCTGCTCAGCCCATGTCCTGGAATGAAATCAATGCTAACGGGTCCTGTGTTTCACCTTTATTGATGTTTCCTTCTCTCCTCACCCCACCTCCAAACTCATTGTCATTCTAGTTGAAAACAACCCAAAAGGATGAAAACAACCCAAAATGATGAATTATTTTGTGCTTTTCTGCAGTAGTAGGATTTAATTGTGTTTCCCTGGCTCAGTTCAATTTCTGGCACAAATAAGGCAAATCCTTGAACATGAGGGACATATCACAGGTAAAATGGTGAATAATGGAGGCTGAACACTATGAAATTTTGCAGAAAATTATCATGTCACCTCATCTCCTTTATCTTTCTTTGTTTCATTTTTTGTTTTGGCAAAACTATTTCCAGGATATATGGAGTAAGATGATGATATAGAAATGTTGCAAATAGAATTACTATTAAAAAAAACCAATTATGATAATATTTTGAGTATAGGAAAATATACATTTCTTTGCAACTTTACCTGTAAGGGGAAGGATTGATATTATTTGTTTTTCTTTCTACTGATTGAAGAAAAAATTCAAAGTAAACACCAAGCATATCATTTATCTATTGAGGTGTATGTAACAAGGCACCTGTGTGAGTTGTTGAGGGCACAGTTCTGTTTCTGGAGCCAGCCTCCTGTCTGGAGCTAAAAACCCAACACAATCTCCTTCTGCATCTGGCTTTTGGTGCTATCAGTGGGGTGTGCTCTCTCTCTCCCTCCATGGTCTTTCATCATTGATGGGTTAGGTGTACTTCTTTTGCCATGCTAGAAGCATATCCATGGGGCAGAGATGAAATCTGTATGACCTCTAGAGGTCAAAGTTGCAGAACGCACATAAATAACCTCATTTGTGACCTTGGGTTGGCCAAGCAAAATCACTAGGTCCCCCAAGGTCAATGAACTGCAAAGTGCTTACCGTTGGGTTGTAAACGTTGCAATACATGTGCGGTTTTATTTTATATACACACTGAATTTATGAAAATTAATATCAAAATTATATATACTTAAATCTCATGGTAGAATTCTTAAACCATAAACAAGCAACTCACAAGTCTCACCAAGTATTATGAAAGAAAGAACAAGGTTTTATGAGTAAGTGCAACATACTAGACCAGGTCTTCAAGGAATACTATTTTAAAGAAGTTCTATATTAAACTGAAATTTAAAAAGTAAGTAAAATAAGTTCACACCAGCAACCCATGGTAGACACATGCTGTAGAAAAAAGGGGTAACTTGGGATTAAAACACCTACAGTGAAGGGAGAGGATGGAAACCTATAATAGAAGAATTTCAAACTCTTGGTTTTGGAAACTGATTTCCTGGCTCCAATCTTGAATTTCTCTTTTACTAGTATTGTGATTTTAAACAAACTATTGTCTGTGCCTTAGGCTTCTCATTGAAAAAAAAAAAAGTGGTAACTAATTATCTTTCAGACTATTATAGAAAGCAAAAGAAGTTTTAACTTTTGCTTATACTCTATAGATTCTTTATTTTTATTATTGCAGAAAATTGGGATAGCTGATGCAAACATCATTCAACAAGAGCATGACATCACCTTCATGGCTTCCCCTTGTAGCTCTACTTCTACTCTTTATTCAGCCCCTAGAGTGACATCTCTCCTTAGGTCTAGGTTTTTTCAGTAATGGTTCCTATAAAGAGGTGTTTGCCTTCCCTTTCCTAGGTTGGAGGTCTAGGTGGAGGATGGCATAGGGAGGGGCCGGACTGGCTCAGTCTGGAGATGCCATGCTGCGTGGAGACCAGGGTTTGCTCTTTAAATGCTCTGCGGCCACTCTGGGTCTTTGTCTTCACACAGTCTCTCTCTGCTCACAGTTTATCCCTCCATGTGTCTCAGAAATCTCAACCAAGCTACACATGCCAGCCTCAAGTCTCACCCTCCTTCAGCATCTCAGCTTGGAAGGCAGGAGAGTTAATGCTTCTTGGAAGTTTCCCCACCATGGCAAAAGGCAGCCAAGGACACACCTCCCTTTCCTGTCCCCTTCTTTTACGTGGGTCACACTCACAATTATTTCCAATATCACTCACAGTGACCCTAACAGAAAACCCAATAACTACCCGGACACTGGCTTTTCCTCATTGGCTGACCAGTCTTTGCAGTGGCTTCCAGTGTTGACCTTTAAATGCACTACCTACATGCTAAGCACATTCCACCCACCCCACCCCAATAATGGTCACCTCTGCCCCATAGTCCTTTTGATGGGATGGATTTTTTCTTCTGATAATGGAGATGAAAGTGATTGAAATGAAAGCATATGAACTATAGTACCAGCAGCAACAGAGCCACAAATCACTGGAGAGTAAAGAGTCAGGATGATATATACCAGACTTTGACCACAATTGAGTTTGTTATAGCACTAAATGGGCTCTTGGCAGTAGAAACAATACAGAAGGAAAGAGTTCAGACCAAAAATAAATAAATAAAAAGATAAAGACAGAGATCTTCAAAGCATGGAAAATGGTCTTATTTTTCTCCTGCTTTAAATGGGTGAGATAAGCAAAATAATGTATGTTTTAAAATAGCTTGACAGACCTGCTCCCCCCTCAAAATAAATAAATAAATAAATAAATAAATAAATAAATAAATAAATAAATAAAAATAACCGATGGAGTAAACTCACACTGGGAAAGCATCTTCTTAAAGTGTTTCTAGACAAACTAACGATTGTAAGTATCTCATAACGATTGCAAGTATCTCAGATGACCTGAAAGTTCCTGGTCAACACAGGCACCTGCATTTCTGAAAGTGTGTGGAAAAATTCCATGGTGTTGGTGGACTTGGGAGCCAGAGGGAGTCGAACCTGCAACCATAACTGTAGCGGGCTTTGTAGCCATGATGGTGTTGCTTGTGGAATAGCAGAGGAAAAACTCGGACTTTAGGGACACTCAAGTCTCCAAGGTATTTTCTGACTCCTCCCCAAAGGAAGAAAAGCCCACACAATCTGCTAAGCATGGGTCTAACGATTACATTCTAAAGCTCAGTGGCTTAGGCAGTGCTCTCCGATGCCCTTGAGAGGTGCAGGGAAGCTGCTCTCTGCAACAAGCTGCAGCTGGCTGAAGATACCTCAGCTGGGCTTGGAAGGGAGACTTGGAACCACACACCTTATGCTCAGCTTGGGAATCAGCCCTGTCACATGGAACAGGTGATGGAATTTTATCCTCACATTGGCTTTCCCTAAGACAGTGACAGAGGTTAACCCCTCCAAATTGACCTATCTCTTCCCACACACCTGAAGTTCTTGAAAACAAAACAAATTAGAAGTACAGCACCACCTACTGGGAATAAAAACAATGCCAAAGGTTAAATCCTGCTGCAGAATAAATGAGAAAGATAAACCCTCAGAACTCAATCTTAGCAAAGTAAGTGGAAGTCTAATGTACACTAGTTTTAAACATCCATTATGATAAACAATCAGTGAGATACATCAAAAGCACTCAATGCAGAGATAACAAGATTAATGAAATAAGAGAAATATAGGAACAGAAGTTCTTCACCTAAGAGACTAAAGCTATAAAAAAAAATCCAAACAATAAAGATGAATATGAAAAATACAATGAATGAAATGAAAACCTCCATGGAAAGAACAAGGATCTTGCACCATAAAATATCAATTAACTTAATGTAACACATTACAATAAATGGAAAGACAAAAATCAAATGACCACATCAATAGAGACAGAAAATACATTTGACAAGATTCAGCACTGATTTATGAATACAATGCAATGGCATAGCAGTTGAAGGAACTTAGTAAAGTTCTGTATGACAAACACACAGTTAACATCTAACTCAAAGGCGAAAACTTTCCTGTAAGATCAGGAACAAGACAATGATGTCCACTATCACTATTAATTTTAGAAGTCAAAGCACTTAGGCAAGAGAAAGCTATTAACAGAATCCACATTGGAAGAGAAGACTAAAACTCACTATTTGCAATCTGAATAGAAACTCTAAAGACTCCATCAAAAAAATTAGGAAAAAAATTAAATGATTATAGTACAATGTCAGGATATAAAGTCCACACAGAAAAATCTCTCAATGTAAACAATGAACTTGAGGAAAGGGAAAATATAAGTAACTAAAGCAAATGAATTCAAAAACCACAGTAAAAATCACTCCCATTCTATAAATAATATGATAGACACTATTGGAGGGGTGAAGTGGATGGAGAGGGATCCAATCTTATAGCAGGAATGGCAGTAGAAGTTTGGGGGTGGGAGCAGTGAGGTCTATGTGCATATAGAGGGGTGAAGCTGTCCTCCCAACTTATACAGTATTACAAACTTGGTAAGTCGGTACAATTTTATTTTTAAAAAAGTAACAAATCAATCTATCTGAAAATAAATTGATTTAAATAATTCAATGGACTAACTAAATGTGTCTCTTATGATATCAGCTTATATCATTTCTCCAGTCCACTAATATCCATCTGCCAGTGCTCCAGTCCATCCCCAGATAATTGGAACCTTCCTTTATCCTTTATCCTGGGCGGCCACCTAGCAATGCTTTCTGCATTATAACATGGCTTTGCCCACCTCCCTTACCTGTTCTGGTAGCTCAAATACTGATCTTCACATTTAGTATTCTGTCTCTCTTTCCTACACTGTACATTATAAAGATTTTACTGTTCTCATAATTCTAGTTTCTAGTTTGGCTAAAAATTCTTTTCCCAAAAGACAAATTCAGATCTTCTCCAACTTTCCATTTTTCTCCTCTTAGCTTTTAATTAATGACTAAGCTTTTTACTGAATTCATGAGAAAACGCCAGCTATGTGAATCTTATTTTGTACTTGTTTTCACTAAAATAAATGACTCTCTAAAGTTGTTTTTCAATTCATAGAGAATTTATGTTTTCATTTACCCTGGGCTTCGTTCCCTCCTTGAAGTACCAGACTTTTTCCTTCATGTCTCTTCTACCATAGCTATTCCATTTGCACAGAAGTAACTCTGAACAATTTATTAGTTAAAAACATATATAATTTGCTGAAGGAAAACATTTGTTCTATTATTCAATGGGATTTTAAGTGCTTGGTTTTCATTTTCCAACTTCGTATTAGGGAATTTCATCTGGGATGGTTGATTAACCATCCTTGACTGCGTCTTCAAATCCCACTGAAGTATGAGAAAACTCTGGAAACAGCTTTATACCACAACAGCTATTATACTACAGACTGCAAAACCCAAAAGGTTTGATAAATTTATCAGAACACAGAAGGATTTATTGACAGCATAGATTGTTTTTGAAATCCTACCAAGCTTTGTCACCAGCCGTTCTTGACAGATGTTTCAAAAGGACCAGGAAAATAGATATGTTTATGCAACGGGACTCTCGAGTTTTCCATTGTTAGCAGGTCCATTCACTCAAGGACTGCAGAACAGTCAAATCAGTCTCTTTGTAACATGTCTGCATGACCTCTCTCATGGGGATGATAAATAAGCAAAGCTAATGCACAAATAAAGTAAAGCAAAAATTCTGAGACTATGAGAACAGAACTGGGGTTAGAAGGTAAAGAGGAGAAGGTTAGAGGGTGGCGAAATTGGGCTAAAGGGGTCAACTGTTTAATAAATTATGAAAACTACCTTTAGTGCTGATTGTAATGTAGTAAGTACAGATGACGATTTCTAGAGCTGTACTCCTGAAGCTTAAGCTGCAATCCAGTGTCACGTCAATCCGTA
>NW_004567106.1:64663788-64728271 GCF_000260355.1 Condylura cristata | reverse complement strand
GAGACAATACCCAAACCAGCCAGATATCTGTGCTGCAAAGCTTCTCATACATCCCCTATTGACTTTATAGAGGTTGTATTTTACTGCCTCAGAGAATTGGATATTTTTTTAAAGATTTATTTAGTTATACATACAAGAGCTGGGGTGTGGGCCACAGGTGGGTGGAGGGTATGAGGGGGTAGAGGATTCACCAGAGGAGAGTGGGGAGCAGAACAGGTCGATCTACTGAAATATAGTGCTGAGGAGAGCAGCAGGTGAGACAGGAGAGGTCTCTGTGCCATGTGGATCAGCTCCCTGGCCAGGATCATACTCAGGCCACAGCATTGACAGTGCTGACACTTAACCTGTAGTCCGCCAGGAAGGCCTGAGAATTGGCTTTTTGTGTAGGGAAAGAGGCAACCTTCCTCCAGTGGGACACTGAGCATATACCCAGCGTTTCATCGTTGAAACAATGAGCAAGGAGTATAATAACGACATGAGCAGGAATGGGAGTTTAAAGAAAAAAGATATACACAGATGGTGGAGGTCTTTTACTGGGTGAAACGAGGAGGCGTATCCACTGGGAAAGATGGCAGGAAAAGTGAGTGTCACTAGGATGAAAACAAAGCAGTGGAATAGCTCTGACACCGCTTCAGGAGTTTAGGGAGGCGATGTTCCTGGGTGAGTCTGCAGAGGGAGAAACAGGTCCGGAGCTTGGCCAAGCCGGCAACGACGCATTCCCATGGCTTAGCCGCGTCTGATTCTCTCTGGTTCAGGTTAGGACACTGGTGAAAACCTGACTACAAAACCTGGTAGGAGCCTATTTTAAGTGTAGATGTTCATCTAAAGCACAAATCACTGTCTTCTTCTGTTGTGCTGTGAAAACTGAATGCTATCAACGAATTCACTTAGTTGCTGTGAATATAATGCACTACAGGTCTCTAACCTTTTTACATGGTGATACACTCTTCTTACTTCTGTATATACTGTGAATATTGTGTTAGTCTTGTTCATAGTTTTTTTTTTTCTAAACGCTCCTAAATTTAAATAGATAATCTAAACAACTTAAAATAATTTTCTATGAAAAACTGTATTTGATATCCTGTTATCATGCTCCCTTTTTAATCAATATCAGAGACTAGATGTCTTACAAGCATTGATTTGGGGCACTTAGCAAAGAAAAGAAAATTGAAACAGACTTCATATCCTCATAGGTCATAATCTTTCATTTTTGAATTAGAAATTTTTACTTCTTGATAATCAAAGTAATAGATATTCAATTACTCAAATAGTGTAAGAATGCAGGTTAGGATGCAGCATCTCAAGCGAGCCTCAGCTTCTTCAGTGCGAGTTCGATCCCAGGCCCCACAGGTGACCCACATGGTGCAGCAGACCTCTCCTGTCTCCCTGCTGCTCCCCTCAGCAGTGGACTTCATCATTCCACCTGTTCTGCTCCCCAATCTGTCTCTGTTGAGTCCTCTCACTGCCCCTGTACTTCTGGCCTATATGCATAAATAAATCAATCTTTAAAAAAAGAATAAAAATATTTTCCAATACAAAATTAATTATATATAATAGTTCATTTTTACAATTGGGACTGTTTGGTTTTTAGATTATCTAACAGTTTACAGAATTTTATTTACTTAGACGCATATAAATAAGTGCTATTATTCCTGTTTATATTCCAAATACTTGATTGTACTCTGTAAACCGTGACTTCATGTTTTTCTTACCTGTGATTCCCAGAATGCATTATCATAATCTCATAGAACAAAGATTCTCTAGTAACATGTGTTTGATTGCAGCTTGTTCAAAGTTCTTCTCAATTTAAAAAAAAAATTTTTTTTTACATTTACCATATTAGTTCCCCGAGCTGCTGTAACAAGTGATAATAAACTGGGCATCGTAAAGTGTCAAAAATGAATTTATTCATAACTCTGGAGATAAAAATCTGAAAATCAAGGTGTTGACAGAGCCACGCCCCCTCTGAAGGACTGGAGGCGGAGTCTGTTCCCAGGCCTCTCCCCGTGCTCCAGGTGGACTCCCCGTCTTTGATGTCCGTTGGTGTGTGGACAGCTCTTCTCCACTTTCTGCATCCCTCTCCTTAGCATTCTGCTCCCTGGGTTTACCCCGGCCCCCGTTTCCCCAGACTCCATCCCTGGACTAGGACTCAGCCCAGCCCAGAATGATCCCACTTTATATAAGTCACATTGCAAAGACCCTATTTCCAAACAAAATCTACTCACAGGTGTGTGTGTGGGGTGGGGGGGGGATGACTCTAGTGTATTTCTTTGGGAGATCTAATTCAACCCACATTTTTCAGTAGAATTTGACTGTCTCTGTCATCCTTCACAAATGTTTGCGTAATGCCTCACTTAGCATTTACATGTAGACATGTCTCCATTTTTATGCCCCCTGGAAACCACAACAAAATAAAACTGTTTCCCAATGTTGACGGGATATAGCCACTGGCCAGTTAATTCCCTGTCACTTGAGAGAATGTGATGAGTGTAACCAGCCCCTGTGAAGAGCAGCCACCGCCTTGCGGTGTGAGCTGCTTTGCAATAGGATGTCCCTGAACCTAGGATGTCCCTGAACCTTGTTCCAAGCTTTGAGTGTCACCAGTCTCCAAACTTTCTTTTTGGTGTGAGCACAAAAACTTACACTAAGCATTACTTGGGCAAGACGTTAGGTTTCCGCTGCTATTTTTGAACTTTTGACACCTGTTTTGTCAGAACAGCCAACCTGTCTTAACTCAAGGAAAAACTGCTCACGGGACCCTCCCTTCATCGGTTCACCTTCCTCATGACACTTTCACTCCATTTTCAATAGATCTGAAGGGGAGAGTGACTAAGGACGGCTGCTCAGCCACCTGATGTCTGCGTCTTTCTGGGGCCCTTGACCTTATCCCCCCAGGTGCCGCCTCTGTGTTTCCTGTTGTCTGTGTCGCTTTCCTAACTCAGAAACTCTGACTTCGCTTGACTCACTTCACACAGGAAGCTGTCGTCGGAGTCACCCCTCTATCCCAGGCATTGTGATTTGGACTTTAAAGGACTGAACTTTGGAAAACTCCACAGGGAAGCTCATACATCCTTGAAGTGCCTGCCTTTAGCCCTTGGTGAGAGTGCAGTTTGCAATGGTGACCCTCCTCCTCTTCCCATGTCTCCCACCCTCCTCTCCTCTCTTCTTCTCTCCCTCTATTTCAGGTCAATAGCTACTGTGTCTCTCCCCAAAATAGGAGACTGCATCAACCCCTTTATCTACAAAGCATCCTTAACTGTAAAGCAGTTTCCTTCCGGCTACCTATCACTCAACTTGTCAGCAGAAGGGAGGATCCCCTTCTCATTCCTAGGAAGGTGAATAGAATGTGTGGCAGCGACTCTTTGCTTATCCACAGTTTAGCCTCTCACCTCTCAATCTGTTTCTATCTTCCCTGTGAAATTGAGAGCGCTCTAGCTTAAGACACCCCTGAGAATGTCTGCTCAGCAGTCTGGCACATTACTTTGAAATTCCACATCTATTGGATCCAGTGGACTCAACTCAAACTGAGAAACAAAGAGCACAACTGTCTGAGCACATCACAAGCTGAGAGTCTTCTGTTCAACGTTTTCAACAGTTGATGGCAATTTAGCAACTGGTAAATGGCTATAGGCGGTTTTTTTTTCTTCCTATTTCTATGTTCAATTTAGAGTAATAAACAAAAGATAAAATGTGCTAACTTGTAGTCGTGGCTATGGAAGTTTTGCATGGGAAAGACACCCTGCCTGCATGCTCAGATTAATATGCCAGTTTGGGTTGAAATAACGTTTTCTCAAGTGCTAAGTCCATAATGAAAGTAAATATGATTATCAAGTACCTAAAATAAATTTTAACTTTGAAATTAGGTAGTTGTTCTACAAACTCAAATGTTAGTAAATGGAAGCATTGGCAGCATTATATACAGAAGCTACATCTATTTAAAAATGTAAATAAGTAATTATTATAGAATTATTATAGAATTGCCTTGTTTATTTTTTCAATGTCTTCTACCTGTACCCAGTGAAATCCTAGCACCTGACCATAATGTTCAAAACTCTGAGTTTTGGCCTTTACCTACATCCAGAACATTTTCTTTTTCCTTTAAATCATACCTCACAGGGCCCTCCCTGGTGGTACAGCAGGTTAAAGCACAGCACTGAGAAGCTAAAGCCACTTCCACCTGAGTTCGATTCCTGCCCACCCCGGAGGTCACCACATGGCGCGGCAGACCTCTCCTCACCTGCCCACTGCTCCCCTCAACAGTGTACTTCATCGATCTGCCTGTTCTGTTCCCCACTCTGTCTCTCGTGAAGCCTCTTGCCGCTCCTGAGCCTCTGGCCTATACCCCAGTTCTGTATGCATAAATAAATAAATCTTTAAAAAAAATCATACCTCACAGACACACTAGCTCTTTATGTGCCTCTTTAGGACTTCCACCCTTTGTGATGGTGCTCTCCCAGTGATTCTGTCCTATAAGCAACTTTGTACCCTATGAGACTTTTGACAATGTCTGGAGACATTTTGGTTGTAGCTGAAGTGAGTACTATCAACAATTCCTGGGGATAGACTAGGCATGAGTAAAGCATCCTGCAATCACAGAACAGCCTTATCACAGGTTATTAACTGCCCTTAAATGTTAATAGTATCAAGATGGAAAAATTCTTTTCTCTGCAGTGATCTACCCTTAGGTAAACCCATGTCTATGCTTCATTGTCATTCCAGCCTCAGCTCAGACCTTCCTACAAACATTCCTCCAACTCTCAGACTTAAAGCCTGGATTCCCCTAACCCCACCTTGTTCCATGCCATCATTATATGTTGCTTACTATAGAAAAATTTCTCTATTGTCCTTATTTCCCCCAAATCTCTGATTCTAGTAGAAATTCTTTCCATTATGCTCACTACACATACTCTGTATCTGAGATGAGCTGTATAGAGTGATATCAATTGGACAGGTGTTGGGTCAGTGAATGAGAGAAAAGGGCATGTAAGAATAAATTAATAAGTTCCTAAAGTATCTTGTAAATATTTTTTTCCATGAAACATTTTGCTGGGTCAAAGAAAGGGAAAAACAGTTCAGGAATTAATTTACAAACATAGCGAGGGCTTTCAGATGTACTGAATTAGTCAGTATTTTCAATGGCATCACTGATGCTCTAAAACTCAGGTAATTAAGAACAGACCTAGAGATTTCACATTAAAAGCAACATGTCCACAAAGTGGACCACCACAAAATGACCACTCACATTTCTACAAGAGTGACTTAGCCCTACAGTGGACAAGTCCTATCGAATGAGTAGAAAGACAGTGGGTGCCTCATGAGTATACGATGGGACCACTTAAGAGAACTGTATGGGAACTGGAGAGTTATGCCTACATTTTACATTGAACTTCAGTCAGTATGTTTGCTTAAATTAATATCAAATCATTTATGCATAAGTGTCAGATTACTCAGAGTACACAAGAAGCATTCTGGTGTGGTGCCTGTAAAGTAAAGATAGCATCCTTATCCCCACTGCCTTGATGGTTCAGCCTTTAACCTTTATTGATAGTTCAATAGGAGAGATAAGGGCAGTCCCTTCCTGTCATTGGAATGCTACTAAAACATTATCTATTCAGGTCTTCCTTTGAAAAGAAAGCAAGACTCTGATTTCCAAAATTCTGGGCACACATGGGTGTGGGGTGGAGGTAGGGAAAAGATACCAGAAGAAGTAGGTATATTGAGTCTATTGAGTCACCCCAATTCACCTCAATTTCAGCTTCAGTAAAAAGTAGATGTTCTATAGATCAATGATGAGTCTTTGAACCTCTCAAAATTAAATTTCAAATACTTATGTGCATTTGTTTTATTCTGAGAAGTCTCTACATCTTTACTGGAATTTTTACCATTTTCTCTATTTAGATATTTTTAGCTATAGAAATATTCCCTCCATAGGTGACATAGCTGTCAATGATGAGATTTGTATAAAACAGAGCCTATGTTGATGAATTTGATAGAATTTGGTGATATATTATTCATGTTTCCTTTTTAGAAAGTACGAACTTTGAGTACGAGAGCTGATGACTCACTGACTCCAAAAATCACTTGGAAATGTTGGGCTGGTGATAAACTATTCCTGAGTATCCTATTACATCTTCCAAAAGAGAAGTGAAGTGAGGAAAAGAAAGGAGAGAAAGAAGGGGGAAGAGAGATTATGTCCCTGGAGCTAGAGTGCAGTAGGTAAAAGTGCAACAGATCTCAAAGATCTGATTTCTCCAGACCTGCCTAATCTGACATTTTGTTCCCTTCAAATGTCATATTATTCCCAAAATAATTTGCTTCACGATGATATTTATGATTAGAATTTATGGGAATGAGTTTGGAGAAATATGGGCATAAAAAGAGTACTTCAGATGGAAATAATGAATTAAGTATGATTTCACAGGAGAAATTCTCCCCCCCCCTTTTTTTTTGCAGCTAAGCATTTTAATAGCCTTAGAGTCTGAATTTAGAGAAGAATTTACTTATAATATGTGACTTTTACTTCCTGTATCTCATTTCATGCTCATCATTTAAGCCTTTAGTATTTCCATGTAAACTTGTAGCTAAGTGGAAAACACACTATTAGAGATAAATACTATAACTTTTGCATTTATCTGGACAAATGATTATTTATACTAGCTTTGCCTTTTGCTTTATTTCACATGGAAATATGCAAAACCTATGCAAAATTATTCCATACCTGGGATAGAGGTGACGTTAAAATGAAAATACTGTGTTGCTTGTCAATCTTGACCTCCAGGAATCAAGCAAAATTTGTGCATTAGTCTTTCATATCTATGACCAGATATTATAAAAAGTCAGATTCCTTTTGTGGCTAACCCTTGACTTTTTTATATCAAAAATAGACAGTCTTTCAATAGGAAGATATGTTACTGGATAGCTTTTTCCTCTTTGAGGCTGTAACTCAGATACGAAGATGATAAAAAATGCAGATTATTTAGATTTCATGTTGAGATGGTGAGGTACAGTAAGAGTATTCAAAGAAGAGTAGACAATGACTTCAAAGACTGGATTTCACATTTAAAAAAAGCAGGGGGTGTATTCCATTGTGTATATTACCACATCCTATTAGCTACATAGAAAAACAAAAAGATGAAATGTAACCATATGGCTATGAAAGGCGAAAGACAAATACTGGATGATGTCACTCATGTGAAATATAAGGGAGCAAAACAAAGGAACAGACAAAAACATCCAAAGCAAACCCTATAACCTGAATGCAGAATTGAGACAAACAGACAGGTAGGATGGAGAATGGAGGGGATGAGGGCCTGTGGCCTGTGTTTGCGGAACATTGTGGCCTTGGAATTAAGCATGGTGTGGTAACACTCATCTGAAGGGAGGTGAACCTGTACTCTTAATTGTTATTAAGTGTTGCAAACCAATATTATCTCAGTAAAAATTAATAGAATTAAAAAAAATCAGACATCAAAGCAAATACACTATACAATTTAAAAAAAATAAGAAATAAATAGATCAAATGAACTACCAAAAGGCAGCGACGAAAAATAAAAACAGGGGATCTAAACTCCCTTTACGTTTTGAAAAGCGAGTTATGCCCACATATTAAAATGTAGGTCACAGACCCTCCCTGCTGGCACAGCGGGTTAAAGCGCAGCACTAAGAAGCTAAAGCCACTTCAATACGAGTTCCATGCCCACCAGCCCCGGAGGTGACCCACATGGTGCGGCAGACCTCTCTTGACCCGACAGCTGCTCTCCTCAGCCCTGTATTTCAGTTGATTCACCTGTTCTGCTCCCCACTCTGTCTCTGGTGAATCCTCTCACCACCCCTTGCACCTCTGGCCTGTCCCCCAGTTCTGTGTGCATAAATAATCAAATCTATATATATATATATATATATATATATATATATAAAAGGTAAGTCACACTGTAAGAAATATAGCTAGTAAAGAGAAACTTGCTAACCAAATCTTGGGTTATGTGGAAATAATAAAAGGTGTGGTGAGTCATTCTTTGCGAAAACCCTTTAGCAGTCTGCAGAAAGACCACATCAACCCAACGGGTCTATCCCCATATATATAGATGAACAGCCCTCCAATATCTCATCTACAGTGTATGAAGACATAGAAAATAGATGTATTTTCTTTCTTTGATGTACAAACCTGCAGCTGTGAGCTTCCACTTTGATCTTGGGGACAAATGTCCATGAAGCAATCTTAGGCTTAATAAGACCCCTTTCAGAGCCCGGCATAACTCCCCAAGGAAACAGTCATCCCCTCACTGTGCTTCCTCATCACTATAATGCTAGGAAGCTTTATAATACCAGTAATCAATTTCCTCTATGCAGATTTCTAAAGGTTCCTAATATTAACATTAATTATGCTTGATAGCAAGTGAGCCGAGAGCAGGCTTTTTTTTTTTTTCATCTCAATTGTAATCCCCGCGGGTTTCCCATCACCGAGTTACCCGTGTGTCATCACCATAGTCCCATGCATTTCCCTCCCTTCCCCCCTCCCCCCACCATTTGGATCCCATTCCCCACTCCACCCCCACAAAATGTGTCTGGTATATAGCTGTTCATTATATTTATTATTTTCTTGCCTGGTCCATTATACTCCTGAGAGCAGGCTTTTAAAAATTAAATTAGTTTTTATTTATTTTACTTATTTTGTCTCTTTTTTGATAATTCTCTGTCACCTTGCAAAAGGTAATAAGCAAGGACACCTCTGAAAGAGAATTGAGGAAGGCTGAGAGGAGGTTGAAAAATTCAGTTCATTGGGTTGAGGCCAGGATGGTAGAAACCCCACATTGTCCCTCAGTAGGGGAGGTCAACGGAAATGAAGGCGAAAATACAAAACATTTCTCTGAGTGTGCTGTCAAATGTGTCCCATGGTTCTATATTTTCCCTGATTATTAAATCAATCCCTCTCTTTTTTTTGAGCCCTCAATCCTACAGTACTAAAACTAGTTAGTCCCACCTGGGCTGGCTTTTCTCTAGCTAAGTGCAGCTGGCCTCCTTCACTATCTCAACACATACTCTTCCCTCTTCTGAATTACAGCCCCAGTTTCCTGTATTATTCTCTCTGGTTGTTTCCAAGGGGAAAATACTTAGGAGGTACATTTCTTGAGACTGTAAATTGACTAAGAGTTTGACTGGGAATGGAACTGTAGGGAGGATTAACCTGTACTTTAAATTTGAAAACAGTGTTTCATTCAAGTTGAATTTCTAGCACTATGGAAAAATTTAATGTTATTTTTATTCATTATAGTTAAATGCCTAATGCAGTGAGAAAGAGTGATACAACTTTTATTCTCAATGCTTTTCTATGAAATGAGGTTTTATTTATTTTTTCTTTCCTGGAAATTCACTAATCTTTTATTCTCTTGTTTTTAAATTATTGGTCTACTTTCTGGTAGATTTATGAAAGTTTCTTTCCAAAATTTCTGTTAGCATTTTTATTTTTTACATTATAGTTTTATTTTCTAAGATTTTGGCCCTGAGAAGAGAGTGGTTTTATATTATTTTATGAATATCCTGGTATAACTTCTGTACATCAGTCAGACATAAAGTTAATTCACAATGTTCTGGAAGAGTAATTATGTGTGCTGGGGCCTGTGGTTCACTTCTTGGTAGGAGCAGAGCACTTTACAGAAACTGTCCAATCACCTTTCAGATTGGAGACACAGGTCAGAATTAAATATATTACAGTGGAAGAGACTTCTTACTCACCCAAATTCACGCATCTGGCTGGTGGTAGAATGCAACAAAAGGCCCCATTTCTTATTAGGCAAAATGTGTGAATTTTTTCCATAGACATGAAGGTCCAATTACACTCATCTCTCAGGAGCTAGATAGCTGCAAAGAAAGGGATCAATTCTAATTTAGTTGTCTGCCTTCTTCTCTTCTTATCCATTATCTAACCCCTAACTCCTCATTAATATAGATGTGTAGACCTAATTATACTTCTAATGACATTAAACTAGATAAAGTTGTTGCAAATATTATTTGCAAGTTTTACATTTTAAAGATTATAAATCTAAATCCTGTTACAGTGCAATAACAAATATTTATTACTATGAACTTTGAGCCCACATTCATCTGGAATATACTAATTTGTAAGTTATTATTTGGAATGAGCTAGGCTGGAGCTCACTAGTATTCTACTTGTGAAAAATGTATTTAAGAGCAAATGGATGGGGTATGCAAATGTCAGGAAATGTGGTCAACCACTTGAAAGAGAAGAAATTTTCAGTTAACATGTAACATCTGTTTTCAGTGGTTGGGAGACTGCATACTACAAATCTTGTCTTTTCAATAAAGGAAGTCATGGATATTCACTGGGCAGAGCTTTGTTTAACTGTTCCAGACTTCATGGAAGCAGAACTTTACTTAATTAAAAATGTCAAAAATGAAGACATTACAAATTCAGAACCCCAGCCACTGGTTCATTTATTTAGCTGGTGAGAGTTAGGAGGATGAGCTAAGATTCTGAAAATTAAGGAGACATATATATTCATACAAATGAAGGACAAAATAGTTTAGCAATAGAAATAATCTGTGCATATCTTTTACGAAGCCAGTTGAGAAAATGGAAGGAATGTGTTAAATCTAACCCTATGAATTGAAGAATGAACCTGAATTCTAACTTCCTTTTTTCTACAAAACCAATAACCAGTATTGGTCTCCTAAAACACTTTATATGCCAACTTGTCTGGGAAACTGTTCCTAATGCAGGGTCTTGAGTGGATACTATTATTTTGTTCTTGTAAAATACTAGCTTCATCTCTTTCATAGCATTTACTTGACAGTGCAGTAATTAAAAATCTAGACATCACAAACCTAGTCCTCCCAATTTAGGTAACTTGCTGGAAGGTAGGAACCATATCTTTGTTTTATACATTCTGGCTGAAATATATAATCTGGGATAGAGTAGGAAGTTCACAAATATGCAGGGCACATAAGTACCTAGAACTGAAAATTCTATTCACTAGAAATAGACTGAATTCTGGAAATATTCTAAAAATGGAGTAAATGTATCAGCACTATTTTTTTGATTCATACATGTGATTCTAAAGGAAGGTTTTGTAAAAGAAATGGAACTTATTCCTAATAGTTATTTCTTTTTAACTCATAGGCATTTTGGATTCAGTGTTTTGATGCTATCCTTAAGCCTCACTGAAAACTTTACAAACATCATTAACTATGCAGTTCAGACACACTGAGTTATAGAAGGAGGAAATTATAAAGGAAGAAAAAGAGAAGAAAATCAATTAAGAAAAGACATATAAAACAGCTCTCAAAAAATGGATGAGTCCATTTCAATACCCTTTTATAAAATACCCGCTATGAACGATACACTGTATTTGGCACCAAGTTGAATTTTATATGGTCTATTCACAAACTTGGAGTCCTAATTTGAGGTTAAGAGATAAAAAGGATTTTATTTCTACTGGCAAGTCACTGAGACCTAGGAAGGGAAGAAGGCTGCATGAAATTCATGTCTGTACCCATGGTATACCAAGCTCAATAGATGACTACTGATAGAAATTTTATAGCAATTATTCTTGAGCTGATGCTTAATAGGTAGATCGCATAAGGAAAGCCATTGAACCATGCTCTTTCTGCAGTTAATACCACCATGCAAATCTCTTAAAGATTGAATATTGAGAAAAAAAAGTATATCAAAATGTGTGCTACCTGGTAGGAACTCAATTTAAGTTTTCAGATAGTATAGAGTTATTCTTTCTCTTTTATTCAGGATAATAATCAGCTTCCTATTATTAAAAACATTCAGACAACTTAAGAATTAGAATGTTCTTTATGTGTTCAGATGAAAAGGAATCTAGGTATTGCTGACTTGCGTCACCAATTCCATAAAACAAGGGGACTAAGTGTATCTCCCCTTGCAGGGCAGCAGCATTGGGAGTGCTGTGGGACAGAGGGGAGACAGCTCAAAGTCTAAATAGAGAAGGAGAGACCTAGAAGAGGTTGCATCTCAGGACATGCAATGACTATTCCCAGGTCCAGCTCACATTTATTGGATGTCAGGTTTAGGGAATAGGGGAGTTGGGTAAGTCTGTGGAGAACTGTGTAGCGGAACGTGCATAGTGCGGATGTGGGTTGATGATGCATAATAGTCTGGCACAAGCTAGGGGGAGTGAATAGGGGAAGTTGCCTGAGGGGAGAGGGGTGTCCATTGCTGCTTCTGCTCAAAACCTCCTATCTCTTGTCCCAGTTTACACTGAACTTCCTGTCAAGGTGGTCCAGCTGGCATGCTAATATGGCCATAATGTCTGTCTGCTGGTTTTAGTAGATATCCTCATACCAAGACCTTTGTCTGGTAAGAGGCCTCCTGCCTGACTCTGCATTTTAGCTTGACCAGCAGGAAAACAACATTTCAGGTCCACCTTCCCCCCAGGTGTTCATGATGCTTTGTTTCATGGCGGCGGCAATAGATGGGCATGGTTCCGTTGTATTCCCTGGTGTAACGCCATCATTGATACATCTGTGACACACAGAATTCCTGCTTTCCTGAAAACAAAAACTGAAATAAAAAATCAGGTGGCTTTGTTCCTAAACATATGATTGCTCCACTCATTGCTTACTTTACTAAGAAAACAGGGGGAGGGAAGGAGCTTCTTCCAAAATCCAATATCAGTGAGCCCTCCAGAGGGGTAACTCTTCTACCTAAAAGGGAACAATGCCAGAGGTATACTGTTAAGGGAGGAAAGTAGTTCCAGCTTCTGTTGATTGCAATTCTAGGCTGAGGTACTCACATATATGCAAATACATGCACAAACAAACATATAAACCTTCAGCAATGACGTAACAAAGATACATTAATGAACTTCCTGTCACTTTCATGCATTCAAAGATGTGAATACAACAGGTGAAGATGAGAATGAGTGAACAGAGAGCTTGGGAGAGAAGCAAGAGAGTGAGGAATGGATGTTGAAGATCAAGGGAGGTAACAGATAAAGGAAGGAGATGTGAAAGAGACCCAGGGGCCAATGCATACGATGGTGGGGTGTTTCCGCTTAGAACAAGAACATGACCAGACGCAAGAGCCAAAGGGATCGCACGTCTTTTGGTGAGTGAAGATGCTAAATATATTTGTGCTATTTGGAGTCATCTCTTGCAATCATATTTGGCCTTCCCAGGTGCTGGCTGTCTGATAGCAATTGAGACATTTAATTTGAAAAGACTACATCTGGTGATTATTTATTTTCCAAAGAAAATGAAGAAACCCTCCTATTCCATAGAAGATAATCCTTCCGTGCCTAATAGCAAATGCATCGAGCCTTTAAATGGCACCATCTTGAAAACAATCATCACATTCATCTCACAATTTCTTCCTTTGCCTCTTGTCACCTGTTAGCCTGAAGTGCCTCTTGACAATCTACTAGATGTCTCTGCCCGTGCCACCTTCAAATGGGGATGTAAATGCCCCATTTGAAACAAATCAGGAATTATTGTCTGCCACTTCAAAGTTCACTTAGAGCTTCATCCATGATGTTCCACCATCTTGCCAGAAGGAAGAAAGCCTGTACAATGACTTCTTTGTGAGTCTGGGAATAAACGATTTAAGCTCTGTATGGATCAGCAGCACTGCTCTCGTGCAGGTTGCTGGGACACATGGCCTCCCTTTTGGTTGACATGCCTTCCAAGACTTTCTGAAGATTAATATACTGGTCTGCTAGCTTAGGGAGCTCTGCCAGGTGGCCTGGCCCCTGAGAACTGCCCCTACCCAGGCAGTTAACAGAAGAAATGATACCACCTCATGCCGCGGACCAGCGCAGCAGGAGCGGGAGACAAGTTTCAGGGATTACAATTCTGGCGCAGGGTGGACAAGGATGAGGTTGAGTGACAGACAGACACGACTTCTAGGAGTGCATATCTGAATGTAATGTATTTTTAAGAGTGCAGAGCATTTATACAGTTTTTCTTGGCAAGCAAATATAGGGGTACAATGATTTTTTCAATAGAGGCATGACAGGTAATACATTAATTTCTTCTTGTTTCTGTGATGTTGCCAGGGGTCCGAAACCAACTTGGGGCCCTAGGAAACCATCGCGTATTCAAGGTTCAGTGCTGCTAAGCAAATACCCTATCTATCCCCTATGCTTTTCTAATCCTTTTAATTACTCCATTCATTTCACAAACCACCTGGTATATAGGAGTTAATTGTATAATAATATTGAAGACTGTAAGGGAGTTTCTCAGGAGTAAATCAGTATCGAGAATAGAGGAAGTTACATTCCTATCAAGAGTATCATTAGAAACGAAGCACAGTATCCATAGCATTTTTTTGGTGTGCGTCAACAGAATCAGAAAACAAATCAAAAAGTTACAGTGACCATTCGAGAATCAGCCATTCTTTTATTCTTAGAGGGCCACGTATTCCTCCTGTGTGCCCGGTACCTTGACCGTGCCAAGCTCTAAGGATTTCTCACTTAGGCGCTACAGGAGGGGACATGGCAACCTCACTGCTGATATCAGCTCTGCTCACTCCTCAGGCCCTAGTTCTAGGAGTACACAGAGGGAAGCCTGGAGAGATGGTATTTCTCAACTGCTTCCTATTCTGGAGTTTCTAAGACTCTCATGCCAGTGTTTTCCTATAACACATTGCATCCTTTCAGATGTGGCGTTAACAGCATGCTTGGAGTAAGTGGCCTTTAATAAGTGCCAACTACTCGTCAGGGTGGTAGTAACATGCTACAGCACATCGGTGAACTTTCACGGCCATTCTAACCAGTGGGCGTTCGCATACTCATGGCACACGCATGTGTCTTGAGGCTCAGAGGGGCTAAGGCGCTGACAAAATCTCACTTGCTAAGTAACTGACAGGACCAGGATGCAAACCCAGTAATGAGGATCACAGCAATGTGGCAGTTTATCATGCCAGGCCTGGACACCTGAGTCCAGGCAAAATGCAGCGTGAGGTCAATCACACAGCAGCACCATGCAGGATGCAGGACTGGGAGCCATCACCAGAGCGAGGCTGTGGGAGCAACCTCAGAGTAAACACAGGGCATCTATTCCCCAACAGATGGCCGCTGGATGAATCTTCCTTCCAGGGTGGAGCTGTGCTTATAAGGATATAGATTTCTACCAGGCAGGAAAAGTCACAGCATAATCTGAGGAGCTGTCTGTTTTCTGGCAAATCTCACTTCTCCTCAAGTACAGTCCCAGTGGCTAGAGATGCAGGTGAGAGGCATGTTCTCTCATTTCTGTGCCTGGAAGACCGAGGGCTAAATTTCTGGCTTGGCTGCAAGACAGGCTTTCCTTCCAGTCCTTTTCTTACTGCCAGTGTATCTGGTGAGCATATGCTTCCTGCTTCTCAGTAGTATAATGTAAGAAGAGAGCAAGCATACAATTTCTGAAGCCAGAGCAGAACTTTCAGAATTAACACTATTTTTAAGGTTGCAATATTTTAAAACACAGCATCAGAAAGTAACTGAGAGGCAACGGAGAAGGAGAGGCTGAGAAGCTGCTTGTAAGTATGCCCTTGGCAATGGTGATACCCAAAACCTTCACTGCTGCTGGTTTGTTCACTGGCATGTGGAGGGAAGACTTACTATTCTCTGTGATATTCTGCGTCCAGAATTACATGTAAAATAGTCTCAGCTCCCAGCCTCCCTGGGCCCAGTTATCCATGATTCGCTTCTATAGAGGAGGATACTGGTGGCGAGGGACTCATGCTTTTCTCAGGCATGAGGATGGGTTTGAGACAGGCCATCACTTCTTTGCTTGTAAGTCTCTTTTAATCAATAATAACACAGTGTAAAAGTAGCTGGGCAGGCTTACAAGGGCTTTTTCATATAAAGACCTTAGATTTCACTAATAATATCACCAGAAGAAAAAAACAAAACAAAACATTGAAAGCACAATTAAAGAATGATAAAAATTAAATTGGAATGCACATAAAACAGAGTTTTTCCTCTACATTTCTTCTCCAAGATTGAAGAACAGACCAAACGTGCTAGAAAGTACCTTTAAAAAATAATGTATTCCAACCATCACAGGAAGGAAATCAGACTTATTTCTTTCTTAAATTTAAAGCATTGAGGGAAAGGATTATTTGTTTCTCTTTATATCTTCGGCAGTGTCCAGCATACTTCTTGTAGAGGATGGACTTTAACAATTTATTAGATTTATTGAATTAAATTACTTCAACTAACACAGTTAAAATTAGACAAGCTAATTGTATTTTAATAATTAATACCATGCTTTTCTCATTACACTATATGGTCATTGAATACACCGTCTATGCAATAAAATGGTGCCCACCTACACTGAATATTCTGCAGGACTGCAGAATTTCAGAAAGCTCTCTTTTCATCATGGTGCTTGATTTCTGCTTCCTGGAATTCAGCAAATCCTCAACTTCTCCCTCATACTATAGATTGTCGCCTGTGTTGTACTAGAGCTGTGGTAACATAACGTATAGGAATCTTTACGGCACCAGGTCCATTGTCTTCTGTGCTATCTGTGCATGGCTTACAGTCACACCAAAGCAAAGTAAGGTGAGTCAAGATTCTTTTGCCATAGGACTTTCTTTCATACCTCCTAGCCCACATATGAACATTTGTCTCTATAATTTCCAGAATGTCACAGAAGCTCAAAGTAAATACCACAAATTCCAGAGAGATGCATAGAACATGAAAATAGAATGTCTCAAGAGTTAAAAGAAACTTTTTTCCTTTTAAAGATTTATTTATTTATGCATACAGAACTGGGGGACAGGCCAGAGGTGCAGAGGTGGTGAGAGGATTGACCTGAGACAGAGTGGGGAGCAGAACAGGCAGACTGGCAAAGTACACTGCTGAGGGGAGCAGCGGGTGAGTCAGGAGAGGTCTGCTGCACCACGTGGGTCACCTCCGGGGCAGGGATCGAACTTGTGCTGAAGTGGCTTTTAGCTTCTTAGTGCTGTGCTTTAACCCACTCTGCCAAAAGGAAGGGCCCAAGATAAAAGAAACTTTTAGAGTGAAGGAAAAGCACTGTCATTAACAGTAAGAAACAAGCACTGGCAGATGAGATGGGACAAGGAAACTGATGATTTCAGTGTTAGATGATTTGAAGACCAAGATTAATGGGGAAAGCTGTATAGAAAGACTAGGGCTTAACTAATAAAATATCAGTATACTAGACTTGGTCTTAAAAATAATCCAATTACTTTTAAATTATATCTGTGAAAACAGAGCACAGAGTAAAAACAGAGCTACAGAGGGACAATCTGTAGCAGAACTGGGGCTGGAATGATGTCTGCTTCAGCACAGCCTTGCTGTACAGAGACCTGGAAGGTTAGTAATACAACAAGTATAGACAATAACCTGATGTAAAATTTTGGGCTCAGCAGAGGACAAAGAGCAACTCTAGAATAGAACCCTGTGTGTAGTGAAAGAAAGACAGCAAGCAGGCATAAATTAAACTGAGGCAGCCACGGACTGCAGGAGACTTTTTTCTGTCCTCTCAACCAGCTGAAATTTTCAAACGTACCTGCAACTAAAAGCCTTAAGTGAGTGTGGCACCAGGGCCTCATCTATGGCAATCATTCAGATTTCTAGGGGACAGATGACAGAGCTGAAAGTGAAGTATGTTATGTTTGTAAACAAAGTGGATTACTGCCTGGCAAATCAGTGACTGAGTCCTATCTTCTGGAACAGAGATTTTCTATTGAGAACAGAAATAACATTAACACGGATGCCTCTTGTTTGTAATTGTATGATTACTCAGCCTTTATGAGTAAGTGAGTGCATTTGCTTGGGGGTCTTGTACTCTACACGTACCCAGATGTTCATGAGAATAACAGATACATTATAAAGGTTCTTTTCACATTTATTTATGAATTGAATTAACGGCCTTCCCATAAGGCAGTATGACTAGCATCAGTTTTAGAGTTCCTAAGAGCACAGTTAGATGAAACTGGACTCGAGTCTATCATTTTATGTTTCATTTTCCTCATCGAGAGAATGAGGATAAGGGATAATAATAAATAATAACAGTAATAATATTTATCTCATAATGTTGCTGGGGAAAGGAAGTAGTATAATGATATATAGTAGGGGTTCATACCACATAAAGTTATTATCTCGGTGAGATTGTTGTTATTTGAATGGGCTTGTGTTTTCTACTCAAAGTAAGAAAGTAGTAGGAAAGGACAGGATGACTAGCAATTATGACCCACGATGAGCCACATGAATTAATATGCATCTCTCAGGTAATCACTGTGACAGTGCATCAGGTAGGTATTATCATTCCTATTTACCAGATGTAGAATGCTATATTTAACATGCCATAAAGTCACACAGCTTGTAAGTGGCAGATACAAGATTGAAAACCAAATCTGTATCCATTTTGAATAAATCACATGAATTATTCGTCTCATTTGGAAATTAGTTTATGGGAGAGGAAGTAGAAGGTTCATATGTGTCTGGTTTGATTTAACAAGTCTTCATTAAGCACTTACCGTAGTTGCTGGACATGTTACCCTAAAAATAATCCCATAAAGCAATGGCTTGATCTCTGGCCTCTATGTTCTTCTAGTCTGGGGAATAAATATCCTCTTTGAACTTCCACAGAGACCCTCTCGTGGCTGGGAAGGAGGAAGGTAAATGCACACATTTGAGAGCGTAGAAACTGTCACCTGCACAGTTAGAGCAGCCTGTCATGCAGCCACACTCTGCCACTGATTGCACAGCTGACATCTGTAGCTCTTATTAATCACAGCGTCTCCACTTGGCCAAAGACACAGTCAAGGAAGCAGCCAACAGTCTTATGCCTCTGTGATTCTTCCATCTGCCTATCAGAGATGCAGCAGTGTGGGTATTGCTCAAATAATACATTCAGGGGAGAAAAAGGCCATTAACTGAAAAGCCAAGAACAACACCCTCCTATATATGCTATGTAATGAAAGTTCTCATTGAAAGCAGTGGTTTTATAATTTCACACATGTTCACCCCAAAAGTCATGTATGTGTCATGTCTGTGAAATACTGCCTTCCAATCCTTCAACCCATAAGAGCAATTCTATCTTGCATTCTTGGGATACCTCAACCTTATGAAAGTCTTGAAGATGTTATTACAAAGCCTCTTCCAGTAGAAAACAGATTGTACTTTGAACAAAACTGAGCCACATGCTAGCGTTCTACCCTATTTCACTTTTTATACTCTTGAGACATAGCTAAGGTTTCTATCCTGAGTGTTTCTTTATATCCTACTTGAAAAAGCCCCAGTGTTCTCATTTACTGATCTTCCTGAAGTCTGGAGGGCCTATTAAGCTCGCCATAACCATAAGCATCCTGTGCTCTATCCTGTCCGCTCTAACATTCAGATAAGCTGGTCTCTAAGTACAGGAGAGAGAAACCATTAAAGTGTCAGTGGAAAGATTTTAACAAATACTAACAAGGCAATTACATTTTACATATCTATGTATTTATATGTACATATCTATGTATTTATATGTACATATCTGTATCTATATAGTATGTGAATGTCTGTGTGGATATAGTTAGAGCTAGAGATATACAGGTTATATAGAGAGACAGAGTCAGAGTGAAAAGGGGATTGGTGTCATCACCTGAAACATGGAGCAATATGGCACTACAGAATGTGAATGAGCTTCTGGGAGGCTGGGATACCCAAAAGCAGAGACTGAGAGCCTCACTTATCACCTGTCAGTGGATTGAGACATCTGACATTTCTGTATGTCTGATTAAGTGTATTTTTGCATCATATCACTGAATGCACTTTAATTATCCCTTTAACAAGTGAAGAGCCCTAAGAAAGTTCCTGTAAGGAAACTGTGGTTTGACCATAATCCAATAACGCTAGGAGAATAAATAAGGAGGCAAATGACCAAGCTGACACCGCTACTTCAGCACATCTGTGCAACATCTCTGTCAGCAGCTGTAGAGACAAAACTAATTACTTCCAGTATTGTGCTACCTGGTAGACACTGGAACAATTAGGCATCTAAACTACCTCTATTATGTAGAGGAGTCCTTTCAATCATACCCAACAGCATGACTGAATATTAACATTCAGCAACAACAAATACATATAGAGATAACGTTTTTAAATTAGATATTACACAACATTACCATAGCTAAATGACTATGCTGTTGAATTTAGGTTAATGGAATAAAAACTCTATTTGGATGCATTAACTACTTAGAAGCAAAAGGCAAACAAACAAAAACATGATTTTTAAAATGATGTGAAAATCTTCTATGCAGCAGTGTATTCATTTATTTAAAATAACAAAGTGCACCTTCATCTTTAAATTCAGGAGAGAAATGTATTGGCACTAGGAAGATCTGGAAGAATAGTTTTTGAATGATGTATAAGTTTAGGAACAGAGATGTAAATACAAGATGGTAGTGTCTTGGAAGAACTGCTCAGCTCTGTTGCAGTGTGTGAGGATAGAGGCATAGAATACATCTTAACATACTCAAGTTGTCCTTTCCAGAATGAATCAGGGAGACACTGGGGGAAGTTGATCAGAAACTAAAACACTTATGAGCAGTTTTTGATCACTGTACACTCCTTAGGGAAAAGGAAAGAAAACAATATTGCTAGAGGAAGCTTGCACATTGTAGAGAATGATTAGAACAAAGCCTAGCACAGTAAATAGCATTAATCGGGGTGATTCATTATACTGTTAAATATTTGAAAGTATGTGAACTCTCCAGGTGACAGGACACAACCTCACAAGCAAAGCATCATAGTCATAGTTACAATGCAGATAGGTCACCCGTCAGGAAATTGGAGCATTGCACGAGAGGGTTCATTAGTTGGGAAGCAGAGAGCCTCATAGGAAATACTTTAAAAAACACAAGCTAATAGATCTGAAGGTCCTGAAAAGAACCAGAAACAATGGGGACAGGAGTGAAGAATAACATGGAAAGATCTAAAAAAATAATGTGTGATCTATGTCAACATTTGACTGAGGCAAAGAAGAGAGACAGCTCATGAAGCAGTGTGCAAGAATCAGGATCTCTCCATTCACACGCTCCCACTAGGGATTTAGGGAGCAAGACATTTGCTTCTAGTTCTATTATGCAAAGATGCCTTTGGAGACCACAATACCCCAGTGTCTTCTCTCAGAATTATTTTCTCCACTTTCCAAATAGGGTTGTTACAATGCATCCCATTTCTAATTTTTATAATATGGTAGTCATGAAAAATATAAAAACAATGATGCCAGGTAAACCAAAACTTGCTTAATGGAAATCGAACCAAAAGTCCAGATAAAATTGTTCTTTCTTTTTTAACGATCCCATTCATTTAAAAGAATTTTATGGTTAAAATTAAAGAACAACTTCTAATACTCAGCTCCTGGGATCTCCTGGGGATGGTGGTAGATGTCAGGCTGCAAACAACTAAAGATAAAAAATTCTTTTTTTTTTTTTTAAGATTTATTTATTGGGCCATCCCTGTTGGCACAGCAGGTTAAAGCACAGTACTAAGAAGCTAAAGCCACTTCAGTATGAGTTCGATCCCTGCCCCAGAGGTGACCCATATGGCGCAACAGTCCTTTCCTGACCAGCCCACTGCTTCCCTCAACAGTGTACTTCGTTGATCTGCCTGTTCTGCAGAGCTAGGGTACAAGTCAGAGGTGCAGGGACAGTGAGAGGATTCACCAGAGACAGAGTGGGGAGCAGAACAGGTAGATCAAAGAAGTACACTGCTGAGGAGAGCAGCGGGCGGGTCAGAAACGGTCTGCCATGCCATGTGGGTCACCTCTAGGGCCAGGGATCAAACTCACACTAAAGCAGCTGCAGCTAGCTTGCAGTGCTGCGTCCTAACCCATTGTACCACCAGGCTCAACTGCGTTAGGGAAAAACAACTGTTATGGGCTATTGATCAATTTCAATAGGATAGGGAATACTAGACTGGCAGACAAATTTAGAAATTCAAGGAAATTTAAGGTAGCACAAAAAACAGCAAAACACAGGAATTCTGTTCAGAAAAACTATCATATCATTCTCACCTTAGATTTTACCAATGATGAAACTCAATGTGGCTTTCCTGGAAAATGATTTTCTATCAAATTATAACATGATGCACTTTGGGTATTTTAAGGAAGAGCATTGAAAATTCCTATTTTCAGTATAATAGTTATTAGGAACCTGTATGTATTTAAGTCACTGTAAATTTAGAGTTTTATGTGATGTCTTTCCATTTTCAAGTAAAGTTAGTTGTTTTTATCAATATGAAGTAGTAATAGATATGTATTAATTCTTCAATTGCACTCAGGTGATAGATGTATAATATGTATGCAAAGTTTTTCTAAGATGTGTGCTCTGAAAAATTCATTTATTTTTTCACATCTCATATACTCAAATGGTTTTTTCTTTGGATGGTAAACTTTTATTAATCACAGTACTTTTACAAGTTAAATTTATTTATTTATTTATTTTTAATTAGATGCCCTATCACATCTCACCACCATGGTACACCTGTTACAAAATCACCCATAGTCCACCACCACAGTCAATCCACTGTGCTTCCTTCCTTCTTTGTTCTTACCCAACCCACTTCCCTCCTTAGTGGTCCATTTCTGTAGTCAGCTATCAAAGGTTAATCTTTAAGCTTGTTTTTATCTCTCTTTTAGTTTAGTTACTTTAAATTCCACATGTTAGTGACACCATCTGGTATTTATATTTCTTCTTATGACTTATTATCCCTTCCAGCTCCATCCTTACTGCTATAAATCACTTGAGCTTATCATTTTGATTGCTGAGTAATATTCGATTATGTACATATACCACATCTTCTTCATCCACTCTTTCCAATGAAAATTATAAAAACTACAAAAATCCTTAAAATGGTTTTTGGAAATTCTGGTTAAAATGAATATTAATATGAGTTGATGGCTTGTTTGGTACAATATATCACCATGCTCTAGAGAGCAGGGAAAATGTATGACAATAAAATATAGTTTTGGCTTCCACAGTGGAATGAAGTCTACTAACAATTGAATGGCTGGAGACTGGGTGTTTCAACAACATGTTCCTTAAGAATGCAGATCAGGGACTAGCTGGGAAAAAAGGCTGTGTCTAGGAAACTTTTCAAAGGAGTTAACAATTCAATGGAGCCTTGAGCAATGAGGAGAGCTTCTCAATTAGGAAGACAGATCACTTCATGCAAAAACAGGGTAAGATTATAGATTCTAGCCTTCGTTGGCCATACTGCAAACCTAGTTGACTACATTAGGCACTGAGGAAGGGTAAAAGCAGGTGAACACATAATGACATGAAGAAAGGGAAGAGACACCCCAGTAGGCTTGTGATAGGTCTCATATGCCAATGTAAAGAACTTGACTTTGCATCTCTTGACAAAGAGGAATAACTGAAAGTTTTAAGCTGAATGTCATATAATCATAGTGTTTACTTGGCATCAATGAATGAAACAGAGTAGAGATATAGGGATATGGAGTCACATGAAAAATCTATTAACAAAGTCAAGGAGTAAAGTAGATCTTTACTTTATGACTCCATATTATTCTTAGTTCTTGTGAAGTACCACTTACCAGTTTTGCAAATAGAGACACCAAGGGTAAGTTGAAAGGAAAATACGGTCATTATGAAATTAGAGGTTGTTCTGGAATTGTCCTTAAAACTTATCGTTTCTCACAACTTTAATCTCATTTTTCTTTTTAGCATAAAACATAAGAAACATAAGTTAAAAGAAGTCATTGGCCAATTCTTCCTCCAAAATAAATGCCAACAATTATTTTTAAATATTTTTTTAGTATTGTGTGCACTTATTCTTTTAATAATTTTTAAAATCAACAAATTAACTTCATACAGAAAATCATGAATATGCAAGTATATATAGCAATAAGATAAATGTTAATTGTCACGTTCCCTGTTAGTTTATAAGCAGTATTCCAAACTGAGATATTCACAGACAGGGGAGAAAAGCTATTTTCTTTTTACATAAAACTTATAAGAAAATCATAAAGGTATCTCTCAAGTTTGAGTGCAAATTTAATACCAAATAGAAAAGGGGACCTGAAAGAGGCTGTTTCCAAAATACTAAGAAAATTCCAGATACTATAAGGAATCGTAGGGCAACCTCGGTCCTTGGAGGCTCAGTTCCACAGCATCTTTAGAATTCTTTTTATAGCACTTAACGCTCTGACACTGACATCGGATATAAACAGTATGACTATCAGTATGACTTGCTAACCAGGATTCCCAAGTTATTCAGCACTACATTCCTCCTCTGTGAACAGCATTATGATTGTGTTAACAGGGCTGGTATGAGGAGTTAATTTAATCCATGCTAGTGACTTTGACCAATGTCCAGTCAAAAGTGTGTGTGCAAGATGATGTAGCTGTATTGTATTCATAAATCAGAGCTAAAAGGAATTTCAATGATCTGCACAAGCACTAGATTTAGCAACTAAAAAAATCTAAGGTCTAGACAGAAAGTATTTGCCCAAGGTCACATAGCTAATCCATCACAAAGCCAGGACTGTAACCCAGATCATTTAGATTCTGATCTGGAGCCCTTTCAACTAAAACACATCAACTTTAATGTTGTGAGTGAACCAGAGATACCACGCACCGCTCTATAGCAGATGTGTGGCGGCCCTGTCTGGCAGAAATGTGTGTAGCTGAAGCTCCAGCAATTTGGTTGTGCCCAGGGGAATGGGTGGAATAAATAAAAGTGAGCCTCAAACTCGGGCACAGATTGAAGAATCAAGCAAAATGATAATGTGGACTGTTGTCTTTCACCTTTGGATTCCATGGGACTTATAGATCCTTCTACCTAGGAAGCTGACTTCTTTGAAAGACAGCTAGTGTCAGACACATGCCCTGAACTGAGAGTGAATAACATTTGAAACAGCCGCTGCAGCCCCAGCCCCGACACAGAGCCCAAGCTTCATCTCTAAGCTGACAGATAGCTGCTGGCAGCTTCTGATCTGTCAGCTCCTTGTTCCTCCAGAATGAGCAAATAGTCTGGGCCCTGATCTAAGACGAGGAAAAACAATATCATGGTGGGTAGAAACTCTGTCACAGACGCACATGCAATGGCAGTTTATGACAATGAAAAAGAGTCACATTGTTGATAGACAAGTGCATATCTACATTAAATATCTGCAAATAATACCCGGCTCATGTTCAGAGAAGAAAAAATCCTTCCATTGGGGCTTTGATATGACAATGCCATTTTCAACATTAGTTATTTTCAAAGCAGGAAAGGCTTAACTTTCTTTTAACATTGGAAACACAAAAGTATTTAAGTAGCAATTATAAAATTCAAAATGAGGAGGTATCATCACAACTCAATTTTCTGGCTAAGGTTTTTGCACATGTGACTAAAGAAAGTCATCCTGACTCTTTTATTATTATGAATTAGGTTACTGAATTAGATCCCCTGTAAGAAAGATTTTTTTCTGGGTACTATTGTAACACTGAGCTTAACTGTTTAATGATTAATAGAACCTAAACATACACATGTATCTTTTTATGATCATTTACTGTCTCTTAGTAGGGAACATTCCCAATCAATTCAATAATAGTCTTTAAGAAAATCTATTAAGAAATCAAGTAATTTTCTAGAACTGATAAGAACTATTTAGTCTCTTGTTACATAAAAAAAAATAGTTGTAGCTAAGCCTCAAAAAATGAAAAGAAATAGAATATCACTACTTTGTATTAAAAATATTCAACTATTTTACAGCTGCCCAAATCATTTCTATATATCACAGTTTATATAATTCACAAAAAACCCAAAATGTACACATTTTTTTCTTTTTATCTAAAATTCTAAAATTCAGAGAGGCTATAGAAGTTTTCAAAGATAACACAACCCAACTCTGGGTCCCTTGACTTTAAGTTCAAATCTTCAGCATTAATCTATGTCTGCCTCTGGATGAAGAGTCAGTATCCCTTCATTAAATGTATACTTTTAATGAAGAAATGATAATGTTAAAGTTCTCCATTTTAAATATGTAAATATAGATACATGCTAAATGTAAATTGTTTACCCATACAAATACATACAGCAGTTATTTGGGATAAGAAGATTTCTTAGAATGGAGAGATAGAAATAGGAGTGGAAAGGGATTCATACATTATTTTTTAAGAACCTATATGCAAAATGTGGTATTTAGTATGTGTATACACACTAAGAACACACTAAGTACATGTATATATATATCTAGAACATCTTATGAATTGACAAAGTTGGGATATGGGTACATTAATTGGGGTACATTAAAAAATGAGAAGATATACAAAAGGGAAAGAAAAATACAAAACACACCCTGAGAGATAAAGAAATAAATAAAATTAGATTCAGATATGATGAGAGTTTTTGAAACTCTTTAACAAGGAAATTAAAGGAAATGGAATTAATATGCTAAAAGTTGTAATGAGCCAGGTAGGTAGTTTGCAGTTTCGATGGGCAAAGTTAGCAGAGAAATAGAAACTGGGAAATAATAAAATAGAAACTGTGAAATGAAATCCCAGTGAGAGAGATAAAGTAGGCTTTTGACAAATTCAACAATAGATTCAAAAAGAGTCAGTGAACCAAAATGAATTACATGAAATGAAACACAAAGAGAAAAATATGAATAAAAACTCCAAAGGTCCAAAGAACTGGTAGAAAATATCAACTTACATAACACATTTTTTTATCAGAATTCCCATAATTACATAAGAATTAATGACAAAAAACTGAATATCTGGGAAGTTCAGAGAACACCATTTTATATATATATATATATATATATATATATACATATCCTTAGTCAAAGAGCAGAAAAGATAAGAAAATGAGAACCTTTTGAAAGCATGAAATAAAAAGTATATCACAAACAACAAACCAGAAAGGAACACCATTCAATGAGAAATGCAAAAAATGAGACAAGGCATTAACATTAAAAATACAGAAAGAGGTCCTCCCTGGTTATGCTGCAGGTTAAAGCACAGCACTAAGGCACTAAAGCCACTTCCCCATGAGTTCGATCCCCGCCTGCCCCGGAGGTGACCACATGGCGCGGCAGACCTCTCCTGACCTGCCCGTGCTCCCCTCAGCAGTGTACTTCGTCCATCTGCCTGTTCTGCTCCCCACTCTGTCTCTGGTGAAGCCTCTCGCCAACTCTGAGCCTCTGGCCTATACCCCAGTTCTGTATGCACAAATAAATAAATCTTTAAAAAAAATGCAGAAAGAAATAATTGTTAACACAGACGTCTCTACTCTCTAAATTTTTTTTCAAAATTACAAATACAAATACTTTTATTGTTTTACTCAAATAAAGTTATTAGCAAGAACCACAGTGCAAAAATTACTACAGTTTCTTCAAGTAGAAGCTGTAATCTATACAAAGAGATGAAGGAATGAAAAACATAAATAACTTTTCTCTTATTTCTTAAACTTTCTCAATAACACTATAATAATAACATCTTATTTATTTATAGCATACATAAGTACGAGTAAAACATATAACAACAAATGTACAAAGGATGAACTGAAACATTTGGAAAATTCATGCTGGAAGATCATGGAAAGTAATATGGTATCATTTCATCAAAATAATGATATAAATAGCAATATGTCCATAATGATATAAATAACTGATGAGATATTTGTAAATGGACGAGAAGAGGCAGCTCTTCCTCACAATAGTACCCCAATAAATAAAATGTAAAAGCACTTAGGAAAAGAGACCACCAAGTATGAACTTGCTGGAAAGATACGTAAATGGTTTGTCAAATCATTGGATAACATTTACAATGAGCTTATGTCTCTCCCAACTATTAGCCAAGTTCAAAGGGAAAGCTAACACATTTTCAGTGCAAGAACAATAATACACTATCCTAACAGGAAAAAAAAAAACTTAATGAAAGATATGAGAATGAGATAGCAAAAAAGATGTTAAAGGTTGTGAAGAAAAACATGAATAAAATGAAAAAAATGTACAGAAGAAAACACTAATTTAACCTCTAAAGAGAAAACAAACACTTAAAATGAAAAAAAAAATACAACAGATAGATTTAAGAGCTGATTACACTCTGTTTCAGAAAATGTCACTGAAAATGAAAGCAAGACATTAGAAATATTCTATGTGAACCACAAAGGAAAAACAAAAAAGAGAAAATCAATGGACTTCAAATGACCTCTGCAGTACTAGCGAGCAGACCGAAATATGTATGATTAGTATGAGAAGAAAGCAGGAATATTAAAATATTTTAAACAATAACTGACAACATTTTCCACAGTTGACGAGCATTACAAACTTTCATTACAATCTAGGAAACATTTTTTCCTCCCAGTACAGCAAGCTACATCATAATGAAATTTCTGAAAACTAACAACAAAGAAAAAAATCTTAAAAACTTCTAACAGACACCTGCAAATAAAAATGACAGCAGAATTCTCAGAAAGAGTAGGCACCAGAAGACGTTTTGAGTAACGTGCAGAAAGGAAAGTATTAACTTGGATCCTCTACTCAGTTATCTTCCCTAGAATTCAGCTGTAAAATAGGCATGTTTGAGACAAACAAAGTCTGTGAGAATTCAGTGCCAGCTGGCCACTACTCGGAGAGATGCTAAGGGAAATTGTTAACGCAGGAAAACAATAATATCAAAAAGAAATTTGCGTATTAAAAGAGATTTTAAAGTAAAAATCAACAAACAAAATGGTATTTATGTGAGTAATATTTTCAATTATCTCACTACATAGGCAATTAAGAAACCATATTTGAAAGACATAAGCCACCACATATGGCATTTATGACAGACATATACTGCAAACGTACCACAAAGGATGGGGGTGGCAAATTTAATTATAATAGGTAATTCTTTTATACTATTAGGAAATGGTGTTATATTTCAAAGCAGCCTGTGATAAAAGTTAAAGATTTATATTTTCAACCCTGGAGTAAGGCTTGGCAAAAACGACCTGCAGTGAAATCTGGCCCTTCATGGGCCAAATTTAGTCATGCTTGTTCAGGACTGTCTGGGGCTGCTTTTGGGGCTACTGAGGAAAATTTGGGTAGCTATCACAGTAACCAGATGGTCTACAAGCTGTAAAGATCTGTCATGTTACAGAAGATGTTTACTAATACTTATTCTAAAGAAGTCACTAGACTAGAAAGCCAACAGGCACAAAATAAAAAAATGGAATCCTAAACAATATTTGCTACAAAAGAAGTCACTAACTAGGGAGACAGAAAAAAAAAAAAAAGGATATTAAACAAATAGAAAACAAAGAGCAAATCATAGCTTTAGACTAATCATATCAATTATATTAAAGATAAATGCTTTAAAACCTAGGTAAAAACCAGAAGTTGTCAGAGCAAAAAAAATGCAAGAGAAAGTAATGAGAAGAAATATATAAGCATATGGCTACACAAATAATTATATAGGAGTATATATGGCAATTACATCACAAAAGTCAAAGTGCTTAAATTCCTATCACTCAGCAATACAAAAGACAAACAAACGAACAACAAAACACACACACAAAGACCTGATACTTGAAATGAAATTTATAAAATTATAAAGCAGTATGCTAAGTGAAATCTGGCATAAATCATTAGAACTACATGACCAAATGTACATGAACTGCTTCTTAAACATACAATTAGAGGCCCTCCCTGGTGGCACAGCGGGTTAAAGCACAGCACTAAGAAGCAAAAGCCTCTTTCGCATGAGTTCGATCCCCGCCTGCCCTGGAGGAGATCCACATGGCGCAGCAGACCTCTCCTGACCCGCCCGCTACTCCCCTCAGCAGTGTACTTAGTCGATCTGCCTGTTCTGCTCCCCACTCTGTCTCTGGTGAAGCCTCTCACCGCCCCTGAGTTCTCTGGCCTGTACCCAAGTTCTGTATGCACAAATAAATAAATCTTTAAAAAAAAAATACAATTAGAGGAAGAGAGACCGTGTTTGTCTATGTTTTGGGAGGGAGACAAGGTTGACTGCAAATTTGACAAGGTTAATTGTGGGGTGATAAACATGTTCTATAGGTTGACCGAGGTTATACAAATGCATACATTTGTCAAAATTCACCGAACTGAAACCCTTGAAATGGGTGAATTTCATTTAAGTTCTAACTTAATAAAGAGTATATTCTCACTCAAACAACTGTTATACATTATATTACTATAACTCGATGAAGTTGATTTAAATGTATGTGTGGAATGAGTAGGTAAGTGGCTATTTTTAAAACTCAAAACTGCTCCCACGTGGTATTAGAAGCCAGGATGACAGCTACCTTGGGGTAGAGCAGAGGATACACAGAGGACTGTCTGAGGTTGGCAATGTTCTGAGTACATGGATAAGAAAATCCATTGAGGCCCTTCCCAGTGGCTCAGCAGGTTAAAACACTGCACTAAGAAGCTTAAGCCACTTCAGCATGAGTTCGATCCCCACCTGCCCTGGAGGAGATCCACATGGCGCAGCAGACCTCTCCTGACCCGCCCGCTACTCCCCTCAGCAGTGTACTTAGTCGATCTGCCTGTTCTGCTCCCCACTCTGTCTCTGGTGAATCCTCTCACCCTCCGCATCTCTGGCCTGTACCCCAGTTCTGTATGAATAAATAAATAAATCTTTAAGAAAAAAAGAAAAAAAATCCATTGAACTGGGCACTATGTGTATACAGTTTTCTAAATGCATATGATTCTCTAGGGGAACAAGCATCTTTCCACCTACCATAGTTATTATGCAAGAAGTTGACTGCATGGAAGGAGCTCTGAAGAACAAGTGGGGGTTGAAAAAGATGCTTCTCTGAAAGGGCTTTTCACTTGCTGTGCTGGGAAGACCTAATGTCCTCCTCACTTTTCAATGGAGAAGAAAGAACTTTATCTGCATATGTTTGTTTACCGTTCCTTCCTGTGTAAACTCCCGGACCTTTTCCTCTTCCCTTCCCTGACTCCCCCAATTCCATTGTCTTTGCTCAGCTATTTGGATGGTGTCTGAAGCTGAGTGGCAGATTGCTCTGTTTTGCTGGGTCTCTCCCATGTATACAGGAGATATATACATGTTATCCATTAAATCTCTGTGGACTTGTTCTCTTACTAGCCTGTCTGATGCTTTTATGATTGTTTACCAACCTAGAAAAACAACAGGGGTAATTTTCTTTTAGACCCTCCAAAACATTCTAACTAGTTTCAGAGAGAGTTCCATACAACCACAGTAGAAGAGGGAATAAAACTGTGCAGTTGCTTCATAAATGTATATTGTTTGCATATCTGTATCACAATTGCTAGCCTTTAAAAGGGGGGATGAGGGGGAGGAAGGAGGGGGTCTTTTCTGGTGGCGCGGTAGGTTAAAGCATAGCACCACAAATTAGAGGCAACCACTTCAGCGACAGTTCGATCCCCAGCCCCGGAGGTGACCCACATGGCGCGGCAGACCTCTCCTGACCCGCCCGCTGCACCCCTCAGCAGTGTACTTCGTCGATCTGCCTGTTCTGCTCCCCACTCTGTCTCTGGTGAAGCCTCTCATTGCCCCTGCACCTCTGGCCTGTACCCCAGTTCTGTGTGCATAAATAAATCTTTTGAAAAAATTTAAAAAATAAAAAATAAATAAAAGGAGGGGGAGAGGATTAAGGGATTATAGTATTTTATAAGCATATTGTTAAGTCTTAAAGTGCCTTTTAATGTCTTTTTAGAAGTAAGCTTTGTACCAGATGAAGCATCAGAGGAGATTTCCTTCATGATTTGATGCTGTGACTACAATAACATCGGTATTTCCTGCTGCGGAAATCAGCAATTATTTCAGATATGTTTGAACAAATTATCAGTGTATATGAACATAAAATTAAGTAGCATTATAAAATATGTTATAAAAGTTTTCTCACACACGAATTTCAATACTTCTGATGGAATCAAGGGGGAAAACACTTTGTTTTATGTTAATCTGTCCTTAATATTAGAATTGCTAATATCCCCCTTGAGTAAAGATAGTATTAGTATAAGAATCTTGACACTAGAATTAAATATTTTTTATCTTGCTTTGTTTTTTATGACCACCTAAGCAAGCATGCTACGTGACAAAAGTTTCCCAGTATAATTATTATTGTAACTATTTGAAATAAAATTTAACAAAGAATAATCAGAACTCCAAAGATAAATATGAAATAATAGCAAGTAGCTTTGGTTTTTATTTTGCACAGCACTTGAATTTTGTGATTAAAGAAACAAACAAAAAGAAGACAAATCTTTCCCAAGATATTGATAATGCTTCAAATTTGGGCAGGAGGATTCACTAAATGGTATACAACTCTCTTCCCTGACTGGCTACTAAAAACACCTCTGCCTTCCCTGGTGGCACAACGGGTTAGGAGCTGACCCACATGACTCAGCAGACCTCTCCTGACGCGCCTGCTGTTTCCGTCAGCAGTGTACTTCATAGATCTGCCTGTTCTGCTCCCCACTCTGTCTCTGGCGAAGCCTCTCAACACCCGTGCATCTCTGGCCTGTACCCTAGTTCTGTATGCATAAGTAAATAAATCTTAAAAATAAATAAAAATCACATAGGTATATATTTACATATAATATACATATAAATCACAAAACAAGTCTTGAACGGCTTATAATAGGCCACCCCATAACATGCCACTTTGACATACAAATTATTTTGAGCTCAAGCCAACTGACATGAATCCTAAAATATATCTGGCATGACACAAACTGTTCCTTGTAAACGGGTGCCCCCACCACCTCCATCTTCCAGTAATGAAATTTATTGGACGTTGCTGAGTTAGGTCATCCCAGGATTCGCCATACTGTTTTCTCCAGTGCTCTAGCATGCAGAATACTATGAGTTAATGTTAGCACACAACCCAGGATTTCACCAGGGCCCCCAGGCCTGCATACTCTAAAGAGTATGGCCATTCATGCCCACAAAGACAAAACATACTTACTATGTGAAAAAGCTTTGCTAGAATTAGTGTGCCAGAGAAAGAAGAGAAGAAAGAACAATACTTTCTCAATAAAACACCCAAGTTACCCATCCCCTCATGGGTTATGCACTGCCATTCAAGTTTGACCCAAAGTGAGACTTTAAGTGGCCTAAAAGTTTGCTTCATATCTACGGAAACTTCTGGAAGGGAAACACAGGAAAGGGGTTCTAAACAGGTCCCAGAGAACTGGGAAAATAAGGGACAAAGTCAAAGTGCAGATCGAAGGGCAGATCAAAGCCATTGCCAGCCTCCCCATGGTCTCTCCCCCACATGTCTCCTCCAAGTCCCCTAAGCCCCTGGTGCAAGTTCAAAGCCAAGAATCAAGCACACCCTTCTCCAGCGGTCTCCCTTGAGCCCACTGCCTGCATACTCTGCAGCTTCATCTGGCCACCCAGCGCCTCCCCACACTGGATGGGGCATGGAAGGAATCTCCTCTGTCCATGAAGACTTCTCTATGCACTGAAAACCCTGGAGGTTGAGAAGTAGCTGCTGTCCTTCCCTAGCGCCCCTTTTCATGGTCTAGAAGGACACAGCTGAAGGTTCACGTGTAAACCATCCTCTTTATCTATGCTTTGGGGGAAGGTGAAGTCATTCTTGCCACTGAAGTCTCGCTCTGTGGGGCACCGCCTGCATCTCAAGAAGTTACACACCATTTCTCCCTAAACCATGGTGGATCTGCTTAGTCATCACAGCCCCCTTTGAGCATTACCATAGTGGATTTGCTTAGTCAAGACAGCCTCCCTTGAGCATTACCATAGTGGATTTGCTTAGTCATCACAGGCCTCCTTGAGCATTACCATAGTGGATCTGCTTAGTCATCATAGCCCTCCTTGAGCATATTATTAAATTGACTTTTCTCCTGCTAATCCATCTGATGTTTTATTTGACCAGCCTGAGAAGAGCCCAGTGGGTGGGGGACTTCCTCCTCCATCCCACCCCAACAGACACACACCTCCCACAGTCTCAGTAGAGCTAGTACCAAGAGGATTCTGGACAAAGAGATACTGACTTTTATTTTCAATTATTTCCCCCATATATTTACCTTCCCTTAATGTCTGACAATGGAAAGCCTACAGTCCTTTCCTCTTGTTTTATCGCCTGCACAAATGAATTGCTCTTCCTTGAAAGGCTATACAAGCCCCGGGCTGAAGCACTTCTTTGAGTCTTCACCATTTTTCTGTTTCTACAACCACTTCTCCTGTTTGCTCATTGTCAGTTTAATTTGTAGAGCCCAGAGGCTGAACTTAAGAGGATGGAGAAAAACTTTTTTGATGCACTGCACTCTCATAAAATTTCCTGAAGTCCAACTTGCCATGCTCTGGAATAAGTCGTGGCATTCAATTCATTACTCTAAATCTTTTCCTCCTGTTTCTCAGACAAAACCAAAAATGATACGGTAGGTCAAAGACTGTGAAGCCTGCAAACTGTGGGTCCCCCAGGGTTGGCTGACCTAGTCAAAAGAGCCTCTCAACCCCTGTAGCCCATGGTTGCCTGACAGAGCACCTGTGATACAAAGAACCTAATATTCTCTGCTCTAACTTCCAGACTCCGACTGCAAAGGATCAGGAAGCTGCTTCAATCAATAAAGAAAGCAGATTTTACTCTGAAGATACCAGCTCTACAATAACATGATGCTAAAGGTGACGTATGCTTTGCCTGCTCTTTTTCTGGAAGTAACAGTACTTGCAGGGTGACCATTTAACTCTTTTGTTATTTATTTAAGCAGTAAATCCAGAGGTGAGCACACAGACTTCTTGAAAACTTGAAATAGACCTCCTAGAGTCTCTGTAAACAAGAGAAATAGAATGAACAATAGCCAGAAGACTGAGTCACCCTGCAGAGAAGCTTTTAAATGCAGCGGATTTGCCTTATTTCCCACTTTAAGAGCTATGTAGTCTGAAGAAAAACAGATGACTGTAAGAGAAGCTCTGTAAAGCTGTTTTAAAAGGCTGTTATTTTTATGTTGTATTTGCAGGAAGAAGGCATCCAACTCATAATTTAGATGTGTTTACACATACATATAGAAATATATATATATATATGTATGTATATATATATAATATCCCATAATATATACAATATAAAACAGCATCCATGCTTGGCCTTTAATGCAGTAAATTAATGTATCGTGCTTTGGCTTGCATTTCTGTTCTCAAATGTAATGGTTCAGTTAATGCTTTCTGTTTTACTGCATTTTCAGACTATGAAAGTGATTGTTGGTCTTCTAGGGTATGCAAATTTTATGAAATCCAAACATAGTTGAGAAATGTAAACACACTTGTATTGACAAGGACTGTAACTGAAGATTGAGTTCTAATTTGAATTTTTTAAAGTGTTTTATAGTTTCAGTACCTATTCACAGGCAACATTTCATTTAATAATCATAGCCCTGTGAAGTAGATATTACTATAGTTTTCATTTGATGAACGGAAGGCCTGCACTATAGATGTGTCATTTTGCCACATTTAACAAAGTATAACTGATTATAAGCCACTGATCTATTCATTCATTAGACTGTGAATAGCTATCTGTGCCACAATTAATACCGGATGATAGAGGAGAAGAAAAGTAAGGCAGAGTGCCAACACTATTACAAACAGATGAAATACAAAGCTATATACTTGAAACCTACAAAAACAACCAAAAGCAAACTTGTAGACTATGAGAATAAAATGGGGGTGAGCAGAGGGGAAAATGGTTGGGGATAAAGAGGAATCAAGTGTTTGATGGTGGATGGAAATTAGACTTTTGGTAGAGAGCATAATAATACAGCACACACAGGGATGGAACTATAAAGCTCTACATTTGAAACCTCTATAATGTTATAAACTAGTGTTACTTCAATATTTTTAAAGGAGATACGGAATAGTGAGGACCCAGACAATAAGTAATTTAAACACAGTATTACTGTTCTAAGAAAATAAGTCTAGAATGCTATGGAAATCCATAAACTGTAGGTAGGAAGAGCTACCTAAAGGAAAATAATTAAAATTCTAAGTACAATGAGGTTCATTAAGTAATTAGAGGTACAGAGCAATCAAGGCACAGCATCACGTGATAAAGACAGTTTTTCTGCACCATCATAGAAATAGGGGGTTGAAGCATGGACCACTAATGAGACTGCAGATGTGAGCTGCCGGATTAAGGATGATCTTTATGTAATGCTGCTGAGGTTGGAAGGCAGTCTGAAGCAATGAAAATATTTCAGTAGGTACATAAGAATCTTAGATTAAAGAAAACAAAAGAACAATGCAGCAGTTGGAAGAACAGTTTAGTGTCAGCGGCTAGGACTTGAGGCATTCAAATAGGTTAGGAAGGTAGACCGGATAAGGGTTTCCATCAAGGACAGTGAGACACTGAACAAAATGGACAGCAAAGATACAGAGGCAAAGATAGGATATAGACAACTCCAAGTTTTCAGACTTGAGCCACTAGGTGGATAATAAAGCAAACATATGTCACTGAAGTTCAATTTTGAAGATGTTCAGTTTGGATGTTCAAAGAGAAGCTGGCTGTATATGTAAATCTAGAGACCAGAGGCCTGGATGAAAAATTATATTTTCATTCTGCCAATTTTAGTTCTGACGATGTTTATATATGTAAGGAAAGATGATTAAATGTGGGCCCTCCTTGGTGGCACAGGGGGTTAAAGCACACAGCACCCTGAAGTTATTTGCAGCCACTGTAAATAGTTCGAGCCCTGGCCAGGGAGGTGACCCACATAGCACGGCAGACCTCTCCTGACCGGCTCCCCTCAGCAGTGTACTTCGTCGATCTGCCTGTTCTGCTCCCTGCTCTGTCTCTCATGAGTCCTTTCACCTGCTCCTCTGGCCTGTACCCCAGTTCTTCTACACAAAAATTAATAAAATAGGAGGAAGCATATTAAGACAAATATTTGAAGCACATAATACCTCTATTAGTCTCTGTATATTACTGGTTCTTAGACAGTATTTTTATTTTTAAAAGTCTAATTTATGTAATTGTATTTTTATTTATTCTCCTTAAACATTTTCAAAACTATTCTACAGGTAAAAACTTACTCTGAACATTTTGTTGATTGAGCTCTTAGGTAACTCCTTCTCTTACTGATGATTTCATCTAGGACTCCTTTGTCACCTCAAAGTAATAACATTTCAACTTCCAACTCATCATTTATGCATGAGAAACAAAAAAGAGTCTTAAGTTTTATGGCTTGGACTATAAAATTAAGATCATTCCTTTAAGAGAGAACTTTTTGTCATCTATTATGAGGTCCCAAGAGAAATGGTAACAATCAGAAGCCTGACTGGGTGGAGGGAAGTGAGACTATTAACTTCCATCTTTCAATTAACATCTCATAGGCGAGTGATCTTACATTATGATTCTCTAACCCCTCTGCAGAGTTTGGTGTTTTCTTTATGCCTTTGCCTCTCTTTGCACCACTAACTACTCTTACAATTGATTAAACTATATGGAACTCATGATTTCAAAACCACTACGTCCCCACTATGCTAAGCGCAAATGCACTTAGTATTCCACTTCCTGCAATAATCTTCCCTCTCTCCATTGATTGTCTAATGCCTATTAAATTTCCAGGTTTCAGGTTTAAATGCCCTTTCCTCTAGAAAATCTTGGTTAACTGCTTTATGAAGACATTATGGCAAAAAAATGCTGGCAATACCTCCTATTTGAAAAAAAAAAAAAATCTCTCATCATCATGCTCCCCTAGGAATGTCTGCAAGTAGAGGCTACAGGAAAGGAATACTCTACAATTTAGGGAGACCTTTGGGTTGTATTTTTTTTAACATTATATAGTATGCATAATCTGTAATATTATAAGTGCACTGGTAGCTTCTACCTGAGTGTCTGTCTAGAGAGACAAAGGTCTTCATGGTCCACGTCACTGCTCTAAGAGTTGACCTTCGTCTAATTGGGTGCACAGGAAAGCAGTATTTAAAATTCCACAGAGGGAATTATGGCAAAGAGTCTATAGTAATAAGCAATGGATATTTTTCTAGTCTTAAAAATCCTTCATTTCCTATATAACATGCCATCCAGCCATGTTGAACTCATGCTGCTGAATTTTCTCTTTCCACTGTTTTTCCATTGATATACAAACATATTCATGTTCTGATAAATGAATCATTTTCTTCAGTTTGTTATTGCTCACGTTTGATTTTTTTTTTAAAGTTTTATTTATTTGTGCATACAGAGCTGGGGTACAGAGGCTCAGGGGAGGCAAGAGGCTTCACCAGAGACAGAGTAGGGAGCAGAACAGGCAGATCTATGAAGTACACTGCTGAGGGGAGCAGCGGGCGGGTCAGGAGAGGTCTGCCACGCCATGTGGTCACCTCCCTGGCAGGCAGGAATTGAACACATGCGGAAGTGGCTTTAGCTTCTCAGTGCTGTGCTTTAACCCTCTGCACCACCAGGGAGGGCCACGTTTGATTTTTTTTAACCTCTTCTTTTTCTCATCACCACTCAACATTCACTCAGCTGTTAGCCACAACGATTTGACCCCATCCTCAGCTTGTGATCAAACTGACTCTTAGTGGTCAGAAAATTCCTTGTTAATCAGAGACAAAGACTTTTCCACCATCTTATGAGATCTCAGTCATTTTAACATTTTTCTCCTTAAAATATCTACCTCTCTTTTAAAATCAGTGCTATTCTCATTCTATTTCCTTCTGGGATACTTCTGGGAAAGTAATTTTCCCCTACTTGGAAACTTTAATTCTAATAGTATTATTGTCTCTTAACTAAGTCTTAAGATAGCTCAACAACTATACTTCTTGCCATTTTTTAAATACTCTGATGAATATATTTAAGAATGTGAAGATAAATTGATGGGGTCCCTGATGATGGGAACACCCCTGCAAGACTGGGTTCAGTAGGTCTAAAATGAGATTTGAGAATTTTCCTTTGAACAGGGTCCCCAGTGACAGGTGGCTCCAGGAAACCCCAATCTAGAATAGCAGTTCTCAAACTTTAATGTCCCTAAACACCCCTTGAGGATCCTTTGGAATAGCAGATTTCTGCACTCCATCCTGCTGTAGACAGGTTTCACAGGATTCAGATGAGACCCAGACACTGGAATTTTGATCAAGCATTTCACTTACTACACAAGAGTTCGAAGATAATTCTTTAAGAAGCTTTGGGCTAATAAGACAACAGGATAAAAAACAGATGGGAGAACACAGGGTAACAGTGGCCAGCTATTTCATCTCCTAGGGGGTGCTCTAGTTCCTTGCCTTTCCTCCTCTAGAAGTTTCACAGATCTGAGTCAGTTTATGGGGCCCTAAGGCCCTTAGAGCAAACCCAGAGCATTCTTCAGCAAACTCATCTATTGATAGCTAAATCCTAGAGGCCACATTCCCAGCCAGGAAGCTCCCATTGTTGTATAGTCAAGTAAGGATGACTTCCCCCACCTCACTTTGGTCAGAATCCCTCTCCAGGAGACACACCAGGTAAGTCCACCTATGCCTGGCTTATGTATATGCTCAGATACTTATCTCTCTGTAAATCTTCCTAATAAACCTCACACAGTGTATCTTGGCCATGTGCTCTACTGTGGTGCCTCACACAATGGTACAATGGACATGCTACTTTGTAGCCAGGTGGTTTAAGGAATGGATGAAAGAGTTACCCACATAACACAAGTCATCCTGGTGTTAGCATAACCCCTGGGATGACTGTGGATCCCCAAGATGGCTGGTGGTCAGGTCACAGCACTGACTAAGAGCTCATTGTCAGACCAAAATGCCTCCCAGCCAGGAAGTTGAGTTATTCATGACTCATCCCATCTGTAGAGTCTCCAAAATAGTAAAGCCCAGAGGTGAAAGACCCATCTGGAAATTCCAGAAGCTTGGAGATTTTACCTGAGGGTACAAATAGATCAACAAAATGTAATAAGGCTGCCGCTAGACTGCCTCTGTCCAGAAGGACTGCTGGTAGACAAGACAGAATACACAGCCAAGGGCACTTCTTCTTGGACTGCTCTTCCTGGAGGTCCTAGAGGTCAGGATGGTAGATGTGATGGGAACACAGAGAAGGTTATGGCCTCTGAAGAGGCTGGGAACAGACTTGAGAGAGATACAAGAACAGTTCAGCAGGAAACCAGGTCCTGACCCAGGGCTCTAACTTCCTCCCTTCCCCACTTCAAGGAGAGGCCTCTGTGTGGCCTTCAGAATTGTTGCTTATCAAACTGCTGCTGGCTCCTTTCTCCACAGTGTCTTACTGTCCTTTTGTTCAACTGTATCATTGATTTGGAATTTCTCAGTTCCTTAAATCCAGCACTGATGAGAGGACTGGGTGGCTGGATGAATGCATTAAGACCCCCACTGATGGATTCTATTACATCTGGGCAGGAACACTGATGAGAAATGAGTGCAATCTTCAAACTTGCCACAGACATGCAATTGAAACAATACTGCTTCCTAGGAGTAGAGAAATGAGTTAGTTTCCATATAAAAGATGCTATTCAGGCAGGGATGTTATCCAGCCTAAACTATTCTTCAGTTTAACAACCTCGCCTGACAAGTTAAAGTCGTCACTGGTGAGAGGAGAAATCAAACATTGTTCAAAAATGAACAATGACACAAATATAAATATGTGTGTGTGTATAAATATTAAAAGAATAAAAATTGTTATTGGAAATACTAGGCACCATACTGGCTTGTCAGGACTTGGCAATCTGCTGTGGTCAGAAATAGCCAATCACGTCTGCTCTTGGCACTTTTTTCCATACACCAGCACAAAGAAGTGTAAGGAAAATTTGCATTCACAGATTCATGCACAGATAATGGACTGGGGAAAGTCTAGCATGATCTGGATTGCTTCTGGAATCCCAACATTTTAATACATTGCTTTGGAAAAGTTCTTACTTTGAAATTTTGAAACATACACCAAAGAGGAAGATAGCATGTGAATGCATCATGCACACATTTGCTAATCACAGCGTATACATTCTTAATCTCAATATTTATCAACATCCTGATATTCTTGTTTGAATTATACTGTAGTTATTTTTTTTCTCTGAAAGTATTTTAAGCAAATTCCAGATGAATATTCAGAATATTTTTAGAGGGGCCTCACCAAGGAAACTGCTTGCATTTGTATGCCACGCAATCCCAGTCAACGGAAGAAAAATGGTCATTCAGAGAACAAAGGTCAAGGCAGCCGCCGAATGTAACATTCTCCAGCTTGTTAACAGCAAACTCCAGCAAACCAGTCTTGAAGCTCTTGGAGGACTTTACGAACTGGTGGAAAGTTCAAGTCTAGTAAGTAAGTTTTGACCGAAGGAAACTTTTAGGATAAGTGTGGCCCAAAAGCACATGAGATTTGGGCAGCTGAAGGGTGGACAAAGTTAGAATCCACCGCTGAGAGCTTCCCACAGTCACACAGACCAATCCTGCCATTTTGACTATGGGCACAAGGGGAAGGTGCTGATGAGAACTAAAAATACAGCACAATTCCTGTCTTTACATCTAGAAACTCTGCCACTTACACTATTGCTACCATCAGTAAGAGCTTTATCCATTTATACAAAGCAGATACTTCTGACCTGTGACCTATCATTTGCACAGGATGATAATGAGGCTTCTTAGCTTCTCAAGGGTTCTCATTTTCTCTTTTAAATCAAAACATGCATTTACAAGGGCATCAGCTGGGGTCAAGAGTGCCAGAGTCACTGAATGACTCTACCTCCTCATACCAACTTTGCACCAGATAAACTATAAATTGTTCAGAAGAAAATCTGAATAGGTTACAAAAAAAAAAATCATGCTTTTAAAATGCAAAAAGGGGTAGTGAATTTGTGGTTTCTTTTGTACTAGTCAATTGCATTCTTCACATTCAAGTTTCTGGATAGTCTTCATTTCTTCATCTGTTATGCACACCCAAGTCAATCTATATACATACATGTGTGTGTACCTACTTGGTAAAAGTGTGCTCAATACAGTCTCTGCCTTACCCTTCCTCAAAAGGTACTTGTTTAACTTCATGTGGTATAGGCCCTTTTTGATGATCTGCTCTACTCAAAACTATCTGTGATTTTTGGTGGTGGTGGTAATTTCCAATTTTTTTTCCCCAGAATTGCTCAAATTTTTCTGCACATTATTATTTTCCAGATATTTTCATTTAGTTACTTTCTCTTTTCATTTTTAATACTCTGTCAGATGCATTTAATCACCTTTCTTTTTTTTTTAAGATCATTTTATTTAAACATACAAGAACTAGGGTACAGGCCAAAGGCGAGGGGGTTGAGAGGATTCACTAGAGAAAAAGTGGGGAGCAGAACAGGTGGATCTACTAAAATACACTGCTGAGGGGAGAAGCCGGCGAGAGAGGAGAGGTCTGCTGTGTGCTATGTGGGTCACCTCCCTGGCCCTGGATCAAACTGAGGCCATAGCAGTGACAGTACTGAGACCTAACCTCTAGGGAAACAGGTTAAATCCCTTTCCAAAGCAATTCAAGCCTTACCACCTGTGTAGGTTTGAGAGCTGAGACAGTCCATCTTTTATATTTCAAAATAAAAAAACCATAAGTCGGACCCTCCCTGATGGTGCAGTGGGTTACAGCACTAAGAAGCTAAAGCCACTTCAGCATGAGTTTGAATCTCGCCCACCCCGGAGGTGATCACATGGCAGGCAGACCTCTCCTGGCCGGCCCGCTGCTCCCCTCAGCAGTGTACTTCGTCGATCTGCCTGTTCTGCTCCCCTCTCTGTCTCTGGTGAGTCTTCTTGCTGCCCCTGCACCTCTGACCTGTACCCCAGTTCTGTATGCATAAATAAATACATCTTTAAAAAATATTTTAAAAATTCCATAAGTCAATGAAAAATGTTCTTAAAAAAAGAGGAGTAAATCAAAGAAAAGAATGGAGGTGGCTCTCATGCCCTGAATTTCATCATCGTTGATAATTATGTCTACTATTTGGGGGGAGGAGAAAAATAATGAATCGCTGTTTGAACTATTCTTTATGCATCCTGTCTTCTCGAATAATATTCTCTTACCAATTTATATTCCTCCCTCTTAAATATTTAAAAGCCTTCTAATTTTTCATCCGGTGTGTACCTAGGCAGATGCAGCATGTTTAATTAAAGGATTTGCCTTTGCCTAGAGTTGATAATAAGGTTTTAAAACCACTTCAGGAAAATCTTGCAAAAACAAGTTATTGTAAAACGCTAAATTGCATTTCAAATTCAAGCAAGGTCTTTGGAGTTATATTTATTACTGGGATAATGCTGTCCCCAGGATTATCTGTGGTCTTACCACTCTACTTTTGAGTGTCTGAATAACCCAAATAGATCTGTGACTATTTATGGAAACTAAGAAAAAGAAACCATAAAAGAAACTTGAAACCATAAAAGATTCTAGAGATGTTTAACCCCCAAATTGTATTTTTATTTTCAATCTCTGAGGACATTAAAAAAATAAAAAAAGCACAGAGAAATATAGGAGCATAAGGAAAGTGCTCAGTTACTAGAGGTGAGTTTGGACACATTATTCTCCAGTCAATGCTTTTGTCTAATTTTACTCTGTATGTATCTCTATTGTAGTGACAAAATATGCATCTATGATGAAAGAATGTTTGACATCTTACTACGAGTAATCTTCTGTTTCCTCTCAAAATTGTAAACTCACTTATTAAAAAAAAAAATCATGGGCCTTCCTGGTGGCACAAGGGGCTAAAGCACAGCATTATGAAGCTACCACAGCCAATGCAACATGAGTTCGATGCCCAGCCAGGGAGCTGACCCACATGGCGCAGCAGACCTCTCTCGTCTCACCTGCTGTTCCCCTCGGCACTGGATTTCAGTCTATCTGCCTGTTCTGCTCCCCACTCTGTCTCGGGTGGATCCTCTCACGCCCCCAACCCTGCACTTCTGGCCTGCACCCCAGCTCTTGTATGCATAAATTAATGAACCTTTTTTAAAAAATCCTATTCATTGTTAAAATTTTTCTTCTCTGTTATTAAGAATTTTAGTGTATAATTCTTAATCATTTAAACATATTTGAGTGTGTTGGCATCAATCATCCACTTTTTCATTTTGCCTATGGGCAGCGGGAAATTTGTGAAGGTGAGGGAGGAAAGCTTGTCACATACTCATAGTCTGCCTCCTAGGGAAGGTGAAGGGAGAAGAACAAGTACAAGTTGACCAAGACTTTGCTCCACCTAAGTTTACACTGGCTCCCATAATGCCACTGTGTCTTCTAAGTACTACAGACTCATTGATTCAAAATCCATTCTAGAACATTTTTCAGTGAGGAGCAGGGATTTTTCATATCACTTTGTAAATCCACTATTTTCTTTCTTAAAACAAAGACAAGAGCCAAGATGAACCAAAGCCACAAAGCCTGAGGCATTTTTACATCCTTGGACTGGTTTCCAAGTGGGCCATGACGTCTGCTGGTGACAGTTGCTCAGGTTTTTTATGTGTCTGACAAAATATTTTGCCTTTAGGTAAGAAGGCTATTTTTAAGGACATGGAATTCTCAGTTGACCAGTTTTCTTTCACCATTGCAATGAGGCTACTCCAGTGTATTATGGTTTGTATTTCTGATGAAAATTGCCTTTATTCTTTATCAGATCTTAATCTTTTTTTTTCCTTTATCACTGATTTTCAATAATTTTACTATGGTTACCATGGTATAATTTATTTTTAATCTGTTTGAATATTTGAATATTCTGTTCATTTGAAGTTCTGGATGTGTGTGTTTATTGTTTTATTTTTTTTAATATTTATTTATTTATGCACATAAGAACTGAGGTAGAGGCCAGAGGTGTGGGGGTTGAGAGGATTCACCAGAGGCAGAGTGGGGAGCAGAACAGGCAGATCTACTGAAATGCACTATTGAGAGAGCAGTGGGCAGGTCAGGAGAGGTCTGCTGCACCATGTAGGTCACCTCCCTGGATGGGAAATGAACTCATGTTGCAGTGGCTGAAGATCACTTCATAGAGTTGTGCTTAACCCCTGTACAACCATGGAGTCTCTCCATCCATGTTGCTACAAATGGCATGAATTTATCTTTTTTTGAGTGCTGAGCACACTTGCCTCTTTTTGTTATCCTCAATCTGCTTGTTACATCCTTATCGTTCCTTAATTCTTTTTTTTTAAAAAAAATTATTTATTTATTCATGTAGAATTGGGGTACAGGCCAGAGATGCGGAGGATGAGAGGATTCACCAGAGACAGAGTGGGGAGCAGAACAGGCAGATAGACGAAGTACACTGCTGAGGGGAGCAGCGGGCAGGCCAGGAGAGGTCTGCCTCACCATGTGGACTCCTCCGGGGCAGGTGGGAATCGAACTCATGAGGCAGTGGCTTAACCCAATGCTTTAACCCACTGCGCCACCAGGGAGGGCCCCATTCCTTAATTCTTAACCATATTTATAACATTCTTAAACATTTCTCTGATTGCTTTACTTCTCCACATTCTGAATCTATTTCCAGTTACTAGATTTTCTCCCAGCTATGAGTTACATTGTTCTATTTAATCTTGGTTTCTGGTGACATCTAATATTTGCTTGCAGATGCTATATCATTGAATGTCTGAATTTCATTGTTTTCTTGATAGCCTATGGAATTTTATTTTGCCCGGCAGGTGTGACACCTGCAAGTTAGCTTGATATTTTTAAGTTTTGCTGGAAAGAGCTCTAGATATTTTACATCTGGAACAATGTTAGCCATCTTCCTAAGATTGTAGCCTTCTGTAATTCTAAGAGTTGTGGTGTTCCAAAGGAATCTCCTACTCTGGATAAACATGAACTTACCCCAAACCTCTGTGAGAGCTTCGGGGATTGTTAAGTTTCAGCTTCTTTGACATTCCTTGCCTGGCTTCCCTGACTTCGACTCCCAGTATGCTTGACTTACTACTTAGCAATGGACTCAAGGGGAGTCTTAGAGGCTGTTGGGAATCTTCTCCAGCATAACCAGATGTTTTGTAAAAATCAGCTATGAAAATTCTTACTGACTGACTTTTCTGAAATCAGATCTGTGTTTTCTCAACCCAGTAAGTAGTTACTGCTCTCCTTGGCTCTCTTTCTGTATCACCAAAGAGTGACACCATGTGACAGTCTGGTCAAGTGAAGAGTTACCTCAGATTCTTCTCTTAAGGAACACAGACCTGTAATGCTAGCTGTCCGCTCTTTGAAAATATTACAGTATTTTAATTGTATATGTAGTAAGTCAAGAATAGTCCTACTTTTTCATCATCATGCCAGTCTCACGCATATTTTTAACTTTTGCTTACAAAATCTCTTTGCTACCTAGAACATCAACAACACAATTTTTCTCAGAATGCCCCATATTTTTAGTGTCATTTTCAACTAGGTTTTTGGTTGCACATGTACATTTTCAAGTTGGCTCTTAGAATTTACCAAAAGATAACAACAGATGATATTCTGTATTCTGACACAATACACATCCTTGAATGGGCCACAGCTTAATCGACCGGTACATTAAATACATGCAGCTGTGTCACCAGGAAAAAGGTGTTGTTGTTTTTTTTTTTCCTGGATGTGAACATGTAAGGCAATCACAGCTATATAAAGCCTGCCTGTCAGATATTTATAAGTACCTTCAGTTATCACTGCATCCTCATTTCTTAATAGTCTATCAGTCTGAAACTAATAAAACATTATCTTTCTCACCACCACACAACCTTATATAAGTGTTCAATTTCTAGAGCATCAAGGGCTAGTTCAAATGATCACAGATTTAGTGGCCTAATTATGTGTTTACTGCTGAAGAACTGCTTCCTGTCTTAAAATGAAGAACTGAATTTTCTGCTACTTTGTTTTACTCTTTGTAGAGTAGATGGGTCAGAGAGGAAACAGAAGTGTAATAGAAGCTCATAGTGGCTCACATTAAGAGAGACCTCCTTTTCTGACCCCATTTACAAAACCCTCTTTTGTGGTGGCTGTAAAATTTCAAAATACCATGAGAGTTTCCAATGATAAGTAGCAGATATTAGATCCAAGCACAACTCCATTCAAGGAGTGGCATACCAGCTATAACTTCCAACAAAAGGAACTTCGGTGTCTGAAAGTTGAAGCATTCATTTCTCAATTCCTTCTTTTAGGCATTTCTATAGTGTATTTTCCCCCAAAGGAACCTTTTTTGCTATGTTTCCTGGCAACCTTACAGTGAATTCTAACATCATTTCTATATTGTAGGTATTCTTATTTCATATAAAGTGATATAAAATATCATATAAAAATGATAGGAATGTCGACACAAACATTTCCTAAATTCTCTAGATTGTTCTTTCTATGACTCTTGTCAAAGTAAATGAACTCTTTTTAGGTACAGTTTTACTATTTCTATCTATCCACCTACCTACCATTAGTGTTCTTTCTCTCAACCCACACATTTAAATGGCTATCCATGAGTCTTTAAATATTAAAAATGGCAATTTTTGGTCCTCCCTGGTGGCACAGTGGGTTGGAGCACAGCACTAAGAAGCTAAAGCCACTTCAGCATGAGTTTGATCCCCGCCTGCCCCGGAGGTGAGCCACATGGGTGCGGCAGACCTCTCCTGATCCACCCACTGCTCCCCTCAGCAGTGTACTTCTTCGATCTGCCTGTTCTGCTCCCCACTCTGTCTCTGGTGAACCCTTTCAACCTCCGCATCTCTGGCCTGTACTCCTGTTCTGTATGAGTAAATAAATAAAATCTTTTAAAAAATGGCAATTTTTTAAAATGTAATTCAATAAGCATTTTTGCAAGAATTATACCTGGATCTTTTGGAAATAAATAAAATATTGGGCAATCCATTTTGTAATCTTGAATAATGTGCTGAAGATTTTCAGAGCATCTATCATCATATAATCTTCCTTCCTTTTTTTCCTCCCCCAAAATTCTAGTTCCTATTTCCCAGTCTTCAATAAGTATTTATTTAAAATAATACTTTCATAGTGTGATAGAAACCCTGTAAGTCTAAATACTTTAAGATACTGCTTAAATGATGACAATAGTACTAGAGACAGGAAGGAAAAATGGTGGGAGGGAGAGGAAATGAATAAAAGGATGAAGAGAGAAATCCAAAGACATTTGTAGGTCAAAATATAAAGCCTGTGGAAATTGGTTAAGAAAAGCTTGAAAGGAAGTGAGTATGTATTTATCTTTCTTTCAAATGTGCAGTTTTGTAAAAGTAAACCTCAAAGGCTTAAGATGTAAGATTTGTTATATTTTCAGGGAAATGATCAGTTCTCAAAATTACTATGGTTTTCTTAGGTACATGAATGTACACTCAGTGCTGAGTAAGAATTAGATTGATTCAAACAGCTGGCATTATAGGCTGTAACCACCTATTGTTCATATTATTTTTTCAGCACTCACTTTTGTCAATCATCAAATTAGTATTAAACAATACTAGATTTTTCTGATGCAAAATGCCACAGGTTTTGCAGCATTGCGACAAGTGTGAACAGAGATACTAGGCAATAATATCTTACTTTGTAAAGGCAAGAGGAAAGCAAGTAAGAGAGGGTAAAAGGCAAAATAAATTTTGTCTATGTGAAATGAGCAGTCTGCTCAATGTGAAAGAAGTCACCATTGGAAATCTGCATTTGAATACCTCAAAGAAACAAAAATAAAATTATAAATAAAAGAATCCAAACAAAGTACACAGGTAATCACAACATCTAGCAATACATGCTATAGGTAAGGGCTATCAAGATGGTAAGGTTGTCAAGATGACTGTCCACATTCATTTCCTGCCAGGCATTCATTGGGCTCCTTATGCTAAATGATTTCAAGTTGCAATTCACCATAAAAGGACTTTGGGGCCCTCCTTGGTGGCGCAGTGGGTAAAGCACAGCACTAAGTAGCTAAGGCCACTTCCGCATGAGTTTGATCCCCGCCTGCCCTGGAGGTGACCACATGGCACAGCAGACCTCTCCTGACCCGCCCGCTGCTTCCCTCAGCAGTGTACTTTGTCGATCTGCCCATTCTGCTCCCTACTCTGTCTCTGGTGAAGCCTCTCACCACCCCTGAGACTCTGGCCTGTATGCACAAATAAGTAAATATTTAATTATTATTATTATTTTTTTAAACAAGGGACTTTGGAAGTAACAGAGTGGGAGGAGAGAACTGCAGACTTCTCCTTTTTGGATCAGTAATGGTCTAATTGTGAACCCCTATGACCTCAGGTGTGGTTGGACAGAGTGTCTCCCAATGGTCTAGCTCTTACTGGCTCATAGAATATGGATAACTTTCTGTTCTCTTCAAACTTAGTAGCAATAATACCTTCTGGCATGGCCAGTCTCAGATTTGTATTGGTTATATCAACCTGTACTCTCACAAAAGTCGCTTTATCATCACGGTGAATTTTGTTTTCTATCAGAAATGAAATTCAAATATAAGAGATATTTGTTAGATCTATTCAAGAGGACCCTATTGATGTTCTCCATTGTAAACAATAGCTAAGTAGTTTCGTGTGTGTTTCTATGAACACAAATATTTTGGTGTTGCTTACCTGGGGGTATACAGACTAGGTCACTGAATGTGAGATATTAAGAAAGTCAAATTGATACTGAAAATCAGTGTCAAAATATATACACAGTCCCAAATGGTTTTAAGTTGTTGTTTCTGTAGTGGACATCAAAGGGTCCAGCCACATTCTCATTCTATTTTATGTATATAGTCCAGTGCAATTCCCTCCCCCACTGTTTTTAATCCCATCCCCCACTCTATCCCCACAAAATGTCTCTGGTATATAGCTGTTCATCATTATCATTTTCTCATCTGTTCTGTTATATTTCTACTATGAGAGAAACCTCTCATTCTATTTTTAATGCTTAATATCAGAGTAGATTTAGGAGAATCATAAAAATCAGAGAAGCCTGGATTTTGGTCTGGCATTCAACAAGGACTACAGGGCTATGACTCTATCAGATTCTTCAATTCCCTTTATGTTGTTAGTAGGTGACACAGTCTTATTTGAACACCATCAGTGATAAGAGTAAGCTGTTTTTTGAGGCAGGTCATTAATAATTTGAATGTTTTTTTTTTCTACTGTAAACTTTTTCCTTATGGTCACAGAAATGTTTCTTCGGATCCCTTCCCCCACTGATCCTGGGTCTACCCTTAAATTCTATTATCAATATAAATTAAATTTCACTCCTACCTCATCATCTTTCAGACACTTGAATATAGTTATTATGGGCTTAGTTAATTTCCTCTTTTCCACTAACTTTTTCAACAGCTTGCCAAACTCCTCTCAAGTTTAATCAGATAACACTTAACATTAATTTATTTCTATTTCCCCAACTCTCTTTGTCTCCCTACAAAGATTCCATTTATTGGAACTTGCTCATCTGCAACACATCTGTACAGACTGGGGGTTCTCTAGGTCCCCAAATTGCATCAAGCTACCTTATTGGCTGCTGCTTTTGTCAAAATTTTCTGTGTTTCTACATAAGCTCCTCATTCTCTTCTCATTAACTACAGACACACAGATGGGCAGAAATCAAATTTTACCTAATTTGACATGGATTCATCTGCACTTGACTATGATTACTCTTAATTCATCCAGACATGAATAAATCCAGTTCCATGAAATGGGGGAGAGGTATTCGGTTTCATACATTTTTATCTCAACCTAGCATTAGAAGGAGTGCATTTTATTCTTCTTAACTAACATATTTACCTCATATTGTCCAATAGCAATAGGGTTTTATGAGTAGGGTTTATATTTCATCAGTTTTCAGGTTCTAATTCCAAGTGACTTAGAATAATCTTTGAACTGTTTGCTAGCCCTTTACTAATAGCTAAATTAATTTCCTTTGTCCTAATATACAACGCCTAAGATACAATTTGTCTTGATATAGCAAATATTCATTCATGGATTCATTCAGAAGTAGTTATTGAATACTTCCTACATAATAGGATCTCTGTTTGAGAACCTGAATCTTGATCTGCCTGTTAGATTCTTCTCTTCCTTTAAGTGTCTGGTCTTTAGTCATGAAGAAATCTGTCCTCCTCCAGGAGAAGAGTTTCAACATTAAGAAAAAAAAGTGCCCAAATAGTTAGCATACACCCTATCGGTACCTGGGACCCCAAATGGGTAAGGATCTGATTATCCATTTGTACAAAGGCAAGGAAACAGGCTATTAATGTAGAAGATGTTTGATATAATTACTAAGTACAGAGAGGTGAGAAGAAGGATATTTCTAATAAAATTGAAAATTGCCCATCCCCTCGTTGACAAATACCCAGCCAAACAAAGTCAGTTGCAAGCAGGTCTGAAACCTTGCCACATATCCCAGTTACCTTCTGGCAGGGAAAAGCTAGGAAGAAGTAAGGCAAGACTGGGACAGATGGAGATAAGAAAAAATACAAATCAGGATAGCTACTGCCATTGTTCCTACCAAAGACAGCATCCCCATGTGCGTCTTACCCTCATGTCTCCTAAATGACTCTCCAATCCATCTCCTCCAAGTCTCCTTCCCAACAGGACCAGGGTGCAAGATGGGTGTAGCCCAACTGTAGAAGAGAGCAATGGCCACACTCGTCTGCGTCCACAGACCCATCCAGCTTGCTCCCAGTAGTTCCCCTGATCAGAAAGGCTGTTTATGACACACTGTAACTTGTAGTTCAAGTGGGGGAAGGGCAAAGGCATCATGGCACTGGGATTCTCCTCTTCCTTCCATGGAGTCGCAGCTCACATAATATCTCCCATTATGTTTCTATTCTCTTATAAACAAAGGGAAGATGAAAATGGAAAAGATACAGGAATCCAACGAGTACCAATTATTTGAATAAGTACTGAAGGTGCATTTCAGGTTTTAAATTGTCACTACTTCCACTTATATGTTTTTCAGGCTGGTGTTTCATATTCCTAAGCAACAATGAGGTTGACTCTCTCACCTACTCCCAACCTTACCAAATATTATGTAGTAAAGGATGTCAGCTAATAGTGGCAACAGCTGAAATGAGTGAACTAGACATCATAAAAATAACAATGACCCAGAAGACATAGTTCTAACTTTAGCTTCAGCTCTAACCAATAGTCGAGATATAAATGCTCATCATGTTCGAGGCCCTCATTTTCTCTCCTGTATGTGGAAGCCTGGGTTTTTAAAAGTCAGATTTCATGTAATATGTAATTTTCAGGTGAGTATCACTGATAATCAACATATGTATAAACTGCATTGGCTGGAATCGGATGGTGTCAAGGCTCATTATTGTTTAATTTTTTGATTTCATCATTTTGCTTGGAAAGCTGGAGAAGGAAACAGAAGGAGCCAGATTGCCCAGTTGCAAAGGGAATCGAAGGCTGGCACAGGAATTCAGGCCTGTATGTGGAAATGTGTGATTATAGTACAATCATTATGATTCATCAAGAGAATAAATTCCCTTGTTGGTTACACATACACACTCCCCACCCCTTCCCACTCACAACTTTTACTTCCTGGTTTAGGAACAGTCTAAAAGTAGGGAAAGTAAGTGGGTGGAGTGGGCAGAGGGGAGGAGAGGGAGCGGGAAGTATTCTCTATTTGGAAGAGATTTTTGGAAACTCTTTTTCAAGATCATTTATACCACCTACGGTGCTTTTATATTTTCCTGCTGAATGTTTGATTATCCTAACCAGACAGAAAGTAATAAGTCAAAATAGTTATTGTCACTCCTTTTCAAGCATAATAAGCTCAGTGAAAACACTTTCATACATACACAAATGATGACTTAATTCGCTGAATAAAATTAAAAGAAATCAAAATCGAAAGACTCAATGATGTTAACAAGAGAGAAGAAAAAAAATCTATGTAAGGCAACTCAACTTCTTTTCTGTGAAAGAGAAATAACCAAAATTGACCTTTCAAAGCAATTTTCCACTTTTTATTCTCCAATATTGTGAACCCACTCGCACAGTAATCAGATCGCTTGAAGCAGAGCTTATAAGTCAGTTTTATAACCAGGTAATAAGTAGTCAGTTGAAGGACAGTTTAGAGGAAGGTAGTTGGTTTTGACTCTATCTATATCTCAGCAGGAAAATCACTGAAGGTGGAAGTTTCTGAATACTTGTGGAAAGTCCTTGAAAACAAGCTGGGACATTTTTGTCAAACATTCTAAGGACCTCAAAACTATATATGATTTTTAGTGGAAACATGAACACAGATTTATTCCTCCCTTGCTCCTTCTTACTAAGTAAACCTGAAACCCTGTAAAATTTGAAATATTATCAATAGAAAACACTGAAAAATGGAATGAGGAAAGCAAGCTTATTGGGGAACTCAGGGTTGGAGAAAAAACATGGTATCAAGCATTTCTTAAGATCTTTCACCCAACAGAAAAAAGCAAAAAAAAAAAAAAAAATGTGGTGGCTACACCTTGTATCACCAAACAATAACTTGGCAACAGAAGACAGCTATTATGGACTAAATGTGCCCCCATAAAATTCATGTTGAAGGCCTAACACGGAAAGTGATGGTTTGAGATAGTCTTTGAAAAGCAATTAGGTTTGCATGAGGCCCCAAAGATAGGATATTAGTGATGGGATTAAAGGTGTTAGAAGAAAAGGAAGAGCAAGAGAACTCTAACTCTATGTACTTGCTGAGAGAGAGGATAGACCACATGAATACACAGAGAGAGGTCAGCCATCTGTAACAGGAAGAGGGTCTTTACCAGAACCAGCCCATGCTGGTACCTCAATCCCAGACTTTCAGTCTCATAAGTGTGAGAAAACACATGACCCATTCTATGACATCTTGCTGTAGCAGCTCAGTCTTGATGAGGTAAGTTAGCCAAATAGGTCAGTCATTCCCAGATGGAGAGAGGGCTTTGCTGGCAATAGAAGACTACACTGGGGAACCTGGAAGGAGCCTGATAAAGAGTTTGACTAACAATAATAGGCTAGGATGTTTACCTTCCTCTCCAATTGACCTTGAGACTCTCTGCTACCACTGGGAGACATCAGTGGTGGATAATTCATTTAGTTATTCAAAAGTTATCTTAGCAGCTGTTTTATAACATGCACTGTTCTAGGTACTTGGAAAAATAAAGTCAAAACACCCATTTCTAGTTACAATTAAAGCTATTACTTGATTTATAATTTTAAGAAATTGAATGAGAATATGAAGCTTATTGTGGTAACTTTAAACACAAATATTCATGCACACATTAAATTTCAACCCCCTTATCTGAATCTTTTTTTTTTCCAAGAAAGTAGTGAAAACCTTTAATTAGGATTCATAAAATAGTTGGTTCTGTTCTCTTTAGCTTTGTCATCCAGGTTTTGCAAATTTTCTTCTCTTGTAAACCTGGCAAGTTTATGCTGAGGTAGTATTTCCCTTTATCAGAATTCTTAGTCTCTGTACCAACCATTATACACACTTCAGATTTAAATACAGATTTCTACAAGGCTTCTAGAAGACTGTTCCTCCTCAATGTACTCTGTGGAATGCCAGCTGCCTGCTTTAATGTAGAAAAGGCATTTGTTGATGTAATGCAATAGCATTCTGCTCCATGAGCACATTCATGGGCCTTTTATGTCTGGATATTTACTGGGTTCTGCCCAACACTATAGCAAAGGGAATAGCTTAACAGTCTCTAACAGGTTGGAAGAAAAAGTAATTTCCAAACTGAATCCAAGCTTAAAAAATATTCCACATGGGCCAAAATCATGGCATCTCAGTGTTATTCTATTAAACATTCAAGTGACTGCAGTTTCCTAAAGATTAATTATTTAAATAGTTCAAGCTAACTAGCTAGGCAAAATGGGATCACATACTCCTTTTTTTCCATTATCTCATATTTGCCTTAGATAAAAAATATTGCCCATTCAATTTATAACAATGGGATTTTTAAATTTTATCTTTAAAAAGACTTATTTTTAAATTATGTTTTGAACACCTGCTTTGGGGAATGACATCAGATGTATAGAATAGTTGCAAACAGATTCCTTACCCAGTCCCTGCATTGTTAACATTTTAAATCATTTTGTTACCTTTGCCAAAACTAGTCAACTGACAGTTGCACATAACTACTAAGTAAACACTATCTTGCAATTTCATCACTTTTTCTATGAATGACTCTTTGCAACTCTAGGATTTACCCAAGGCACCATATTGTTTTAAACAGCCTATCTCTGTTCTAGGACAGTTTTTCAGCCTTTACTTACTTCCCGTAATCTTGGCTGTTTTGAGGAATACTGCTCAGAAAACCTAGAGATTGCCCCTAACCTGGCTGTAGCTAATAATTTTTTCATGCCTAGATTGTGGCTGTGGGTTTTTAGAAAGTATAGGATAGATGGAATATTGTCACATAGTCACAGAAAGGCAAGGGGAACATGGATATCCCAAATTTTCACTGATGATATTCAGTTTTAGCACTTTGATAAGAGGGTGCTTACTAAGTTTGTCCAATGTAGTAATTGTGTCTATTGTAGAGTTATTATTCTTTTTCCACCATATTATTCCCTGGGCTCTTAGCTCACTTAGTTTTTATTTTTAAATGAATGTATTACAGAAAGCATAACATTTTATGCCACAAAGATTTTTAAAAGATGTAAAATTTAGTCATTTTTGCTCCAGCTATTTTTTTTTTTTTACAATTTATTTATTTATCCATATAAGGACTGCCATACAGGTCAAAGGTACAGAGGGGTAAGAGGATTCACCAGAGACAGAGCACAGGCAGATTAACTGAAATACACTGCTGAGGAAGGCAGTGGGCGTGTCAGGAGAGGGTCTGTCATGCCATGTGGGTCACCTCCCTGACCAGGACTCAAACTCATGCTGCAATGGCTGTGGATTGCATATGGTGCTGCATTTTAAACAGTTGCACTGTCAGGGTGGGCTCTCCAGCTATTTCTAATTACAAAATGATTTATATATCGAGGTACTTATTGCCTGCTATTCTTCTATTTCATTTTATTTTCTTTCGATGTAGAAACAGATTGATTAAAAATTAATGTTGCATTAAAGGGAAGAAATTTCATGTTGACAATAGCACTATGACTACATTTATATAAATTAAGCAAGCAATATTATTTTATAATATAAAATAGCTAAATTGTTTCATTCCTAAATTTGTTTCTTGAACTACTTTCTTACTTGCTTGTTTAAGTACATCATTTCATAATATTCCTTTAGCAAGAGTTTTAGAATACTCTCAGGTTTGAACTACCCAAAATTATCTTTATTTGATTCTGGTTCTGAGTGGTATCTTAGCTAGGTATAGAATTTTAATGTGAAAGTTACTTCTGCCATAATTCAAAAATAAATATTGCATATAATGTTACTGTCAGTCTAACAATACTTCCTTTGAAATTTACCTGTCTTTTACTCCTTGTTTTACCTTATTCCTCATTGGTTGATATGCTGTATAAGTTTCATCTATTTACATTAAATGTTTTACTTCACGTTATATGGTTTCTCAAGCTAAATGTGATTTAATTTTAATTATACTGCTCAAAAGCCAATGTCCTCCTTTGACCCTTTGAATATTTACATTCTGTGAGTGACTTTTATGCAAACTATGATTTGAATACATTGAAAACCTTCCCTTAACTGTTAGATAGAACTTACCTCATTTCATTTCTAGGGTAAGGAAAAAACTTCATGAATTCTGGCTTTAATTTGATTGAATAAGTTTTACTATGCTTCTGAGCAAAATGTCCTTTTCTCTTTCTCTGGAGGACATATTTGTAGTCTATTTCTAAATTCTAAGACTGATATGGTTTTGATGTTTTGTTTAGTATCTGTGTCGGAGCTCTTACTTTATCCACTTGCTTTTCCCTCTTTATAGGAATTGATATTTTTTCAATTATAAATTTGAAATGTATATTCATTTAAAAAATTGTATCTTATTTTATTCAGAATGTCAAGAGCTTATAGCAGAGAGTGAATTTTCTTATCATATCATGTTAGCTTACCATGTTAACTAATAGTAACTGAACACTATTTTTATATAAAATATTTCCCATGGAGATACAAAAATGAATGCTGACCAAAAATATAATATCTACTTCCAAGAAGGCTAAAAATATCAGACACATACTCAGATCATTAAAATGCCACGTCATTAAAAATATCAGACATATACTCAGAGAACATAAAAGTGAAGTATAAGGCAGCATAGCTTAATGATTTAAGTAATGTAAATTAGTTATTAGAATTCCTGGTTTTAAGCCAGACTTCCTAGATTTCATTATTTGATATTAATTTCTTTAACTTCCTCATTCCATTATTTGACATGCATTGAAATTTTTAATAAAAATGGCCAAGAATTATTTTTTTAATTAAGCAGTTATAATGGTGATTTGGCAGACAGTGAATTTTGTGATAAGCTTTTGTTTTGAAACAAGCTGTACTGTGACTTGAATCCATCCCTAAAGTGTGGGGTGAGAATGGTAATTTCCCATGGGATTTGGGAAGACACAACTTGGGAAGATACAAACTATACAACTAATACAGTGAAGAATTTATCATAGAAGACTAAAGTAGCTTCCCAATATCAGTCAAAAAAAAATAGTGAGAACCGTAGGGATTTGATTCTAGGGAAACCGAGCCTGGAATAGGTGTGTAGCTGAATAGAGGCCACTTAACCTTTGTCCAAAAGAACGACAAGCAAAACTGAGACTAATGGAAAGAACCCTTTTATAGCAGATTGTTGAAATGCCATGAGTTAAAGAGATGCAAGAAGGAATAGAGTGCACCACTTCACAGTTGCAATGAGCAGAGTACGCAAGGGAATCTGCATGAAAGCAAAGCAAGAATAAATCTGCCAGCTTCAGAGAGTATGAAGGTATTTCACAACACTATCAATCAAATACAACCTTCCTGCTTTAAACATTAACTTGACAAGTGGGAAAAGAGGCAATCAACACTGAAAGAAGGCAACCACAGCCTATTTCAATACTAAAGGCTCTCCCTTAAAAAACACTGGAGTCCCTATGTTACCTATAGGATATTCCTTAGGGTAGCAAATAACGTCTCTTTAAGAAAAATGAAAAAGTATTGACTAATAAATTCTTATAGAAGAAATACCTTTCAACTCTGTAAATAAAGCTTAAGTAGTTTACTCTCCATTCTCATACAAGCATCTGTCTTTGAATGTATTTCCTAATTACGTCTAGGTTTTGGAATACAGAGAATGCATACATCGTGAGAAGCATAATAAATGTTAATCAGAGAAGCCTTGGTAAATTTCAAGCAAATGCCTGACAGAGATCATTACAGATATTATATATTAACCTAGAATAAAGAAGTTATATTATCATGGCCTATCTTAGCATGATATTTACTTAAAAAATAAAATAGATGTCTTAGCGTTCTAAAGGGTGATCATATTTAAAGGGGTTCTAGGAAATTTGTATCAAAAATAAAATTACATTCTCCTATATCATATATGCATCTATAATTTCTACAAAATTCACATTATTTAGGCTTTCATTTTTTTTTAAGATTTATTTATTTGTACATACAGAACTGGGGTACAGGCCAGAGGCTCAGGGGCGGTGAGAGGCTTCACCAGAGACAGAGCGGGAAGCAGAACAAGCAGACTGATGAAGTACACTGCTGAGGGGAGCAGCGGGGGGGTCAGGTGAGGTCTGCCACACCATGTGGTTACCTCCGGGGCAGGTGGGAATCGAACTCATGCAGAAGTGGCTTTAGATTCTCAGTGCTGTGCTTTAACCCGCTGCGCCACCAGGGAGGGCCTAGGCTTTCATTTTTAATAGCATCTTAATGTAAAAATCAAATTTCAGAAAAAGTACTCACTGTATTAACTACAACTATGACAAGAGAATCTTGATTTGGGTGAAACTTTCCTTATAATTTTGGTATATCAAAGACAATGTCAGGGTTTTCCACACTTTAATATTCTATGTCAAGGTTTTCTTAATTGATTTAAATACAATATAACAATTTTTTATTATTTTTGAGTTGAAGAAAAAAATAAAAATAAACATTGAGTTCTCTGAATCAATTAAAGCCTCTTCTCTGGGGTTAAAAATGGAGGAGAAGAGAATGATGGGGCTTCCATGCTTGAGGTGGAGTGTAGCTCCAGGATCTGGTCACCTTCTAGTTTATCAGTAGTGACCCTCCTGAGCACTCAGAAAATAGGCCAATTTGCAAATGGCCTATTGAAAGCATGGCACATTGATCTAGGTTAGCTTCTGCTTTTGTTTGTTTTCCTATTTTTTTGTTTGGGCTTCATTTTGGATCAGACACTCCTTAGTGAAGACTCTTTATCCATTGCAACATCCGCTTCCTCTGAGTTTTTCTATAACTGTCCACTGTCCCATTCACATGGTATTCGAAATGGTCTGTCTTGCTATCTTATTTTGAAAAATCATTTTGGTTTAGGGTCGTCCTTAAGAGTCAAGGCTTTGTGTGTAATACATCATGGGTCACTATAGGTACAATGGTATACAGCAAATCGCCAGGATGTACTCATATTGTTGAACTGAAACTTAATGCATGTCAGTCAGTGACTCCTACTTCTACTCCATGACACCTGGTTCGACTATCCCACACTCGGGTTCTGCAAATTTTACTCTTTTAGATGCCTGATATAAGTAGAAAATCATAGTATATCTCTTTCTATTGATGGTTTATTTCACCTAGAGGACTTCTAGATGTACCTGTGTTGTTACACATTACAGAATTCCTTGCTTTTTGCATGAGTTTGTCAAAATTTGTAATATTGAAGATGCTTCAACCAGACCAAAAGAAGTGGCTACACATTGTGAATGCACTAATTCCACTGAGTTGTTCCCTTTGAAATGGTTAACGTTGTCATGTAAACATCATCTCATGAAAAACAAAGAGGTATATTTTTCAGAATTTATAGTAGTGTAAATCTCAAAGGTATGGATTTACAGTAGATTAAAAATACCTAAGAAACAAATGTGACATTTTAAATAGTTGATTAGTTGATGGTGGGTGGTGCCTATGACAATATATCCAGGTGCTAAGGTGAGAAATTAAATGTGAAACCCCCATGGTGTATAAACTAATGTGAGCTCAACAACAAAAAAAGGGAAAGTCTGGAGTCAGGTGACCATGGGGTCAAAGCCTGCCTCTGCCGATCAGCATTCTGCAAACTTAGGCAATTTATTTAACTCCCTGTGGTTGAGTTTCTTCTTGTGAACATTGTAAGTAGTAACACCAGTGAGAATGTTTAAGCTGAGGTCCAATTAGCATGCATCATATTTCTCTATTAGAACCACAGCATCCTTCCCTTACAGTGATACCTCTCCCCATGAAGTCCTTGAAGCTAACACACACCCAGCCAGGCTTCTTAATGCAGACTTCAGGGGTTAGGCTGAAAAATTGTACATTTTCCATTATGACCTCCAACAAAACAGATCAGGCTTATTCTTTTCATATCTACGCCAAAGTCTTCTTCATGTCAATTCAATATTTCAATGGCAGAGTAGAAGCAATAAATCTCTACCTTTAATGCTAAAGGAAAAAGAATGAGAGAGACATGACCCACGCTTGGAATGGAGTCAATGTGGGCCCCTGTCAAGGGACTGGCTACAGAACGTGAATGGGCAGAAAGCAATTTGAGTTACGCTGTTTCTGTGCTGGCGCACATCCTGTGGGTTAGGATTGAGGGCCAGCGGGAAATTTGATGGCTCCAAATATGGACACTTCTTTCTTGAGGCAGAGTAACTGGGTTTTGATCTCAACTCATTTTTTGGAGCAATCAGAGAGAAGATTAAAAAGAGAACCAAGATGAACTCACAAGCCTTTTCTAAGATGCCAACAAATCTCTTCCTCGCCAATTCATTACAAAGACTCAAGGAAACAAGGCAGAGAGAGAACCGAGAACAATACTGGAAGCAGAACCAGCTATTATGAGGAGGAGACAGTGGAAATATTTGTTGAATTGACTATATCATTTTGTCAAATTATCTATCCTGCTTTCACCCTTTTGTCTTCGCTGCAGGAGATGGGGTTTCGGGCGCACACTGACTTTGTAGATCACTGCATTTTAACCTCTTTAGAAACATTTTCCTTTGAGCCCTGTGCAATCAGAACATAAAGGTAAAATGATCTGTATCATTGCTTTGAAAAAAAGCTCAGGACCATTCTAATTGCCTGGCAGGAGAGAAGGACTGAGGGAGGGCTTGAGCAGTAACACGAGCTGTTACGAAAAGCGTTACTTATATCTTAGCTCTGTTGGTTCTTTGAAAATCAGAAGGCCTGACAATGCACCCTAGGAAGCAGCTGTGTGTGTGCCTTTGAGGCAGATGAGCCTAATACTTGGCATAGCTGTTACTTCAGACACATTGCTTTTCTGGAAATAAGAGTGTATTTAAAAGAACAGGCTCTTATTATCTTGTTTCTTCCTTAAGAATAAAGAGGAAAGATGGTTATTTTGAAAGGGGATTTTGATGTTTACTGTTTCTTAACACCCTTGGAAATTTAAGAGCAGCCTTCTTATACAATCATATTCCCCTGGTAAGTAAGGCACCTGCAATTACAAAAGATGTCAGTGTAAACCTGAATTTCCCTCCAACAGAGATTTTCCCTAGATCAGAACCACTGACCAAAGAGAGAATAATAAACAATTCCATTCATGATGCTCCTTTTCCATAAAATGAAACTTCTGGCACAGCAGACCTCTCCTGTCCCCGCTGCTCCCCTCAGCAGTGTGTTTTGGTTAATCTGCCTATTCTGTTCCCCACTCTGCCTCCAGTGGATCCTCTCACCTCTGCACCTCTGGTGAGTACACCAGTACTTCTATGCATAAATAAATAAATCTTTAAAAAAAGTAACCTCTTGTTAAGTAGTATCAACATTTCTATTGGGTATGCGAAATGTCTATGGATCTCCCAGCTGCCTTCTTCCTCAGGATTTTGTTTGGTGCCCAAAGTTGCTGCTGGTTAAGCTAAATGTAGAATCAGGCAGGGAACCCCTCACCAGGACAAACTCTCTGTATGAGGATATCTGCTGGAAACAGCAGGCAGACATCATGGCCAGATTAACACAACCAGCTAGACCACCCTGACAGGAAGTTAAGTGTAAACAGGGACTAGAGATTGAAGGTTTTGATCAGGAGCAACAATGTACCCCCAAGCAACAGCCCCTATCTCTCTCCCCTAGACTGTGCCAGACATTTATGCAACCCCAGTTAACATCCCCACCATGCACATTCCTCTATGCAGTCCTCCACAGACTTACCCACCTTTCTGAATCTGAACCCCCAAATTAAAATGAAACTTACTATGGGAGAAGATGCAACATCTCCAGAGATATGAGCACCTCTAGATGTCTCTCTTTCTCACTCTCTATTTGGACCTTGAGTTGTTTTTCCTCTGTCCTGCTCCCTCCATACTTTGCTGCCTACTTAGGCGGTAAAGTCCACTAGGGATTTCTGTTTTTTTTTTTTTTTAGAGATTTATTTATTTGTGCATACAGAACTGGAGTGCAAGACAGAGGTGCAGGGGCAGAGAGAGACTTCACCAGAGACAAAGTGGGGAGCAGAACAGGCAGATCGAAGAAGTACACTGCTGAGGGGAGCAGCGGGCGGGTCAGGAGAGGTCTGCTGTGCCATGTGGTCACCTCCGGGGCAGGCAGGAATCGAACTCATGCGGAAGTGGCTTTAGCTTCTCAGTGCAGTGCTTCAACCCACTGTACCACCAGGGAGGGCCTTTGAATATATTTTTAAAGGTGTTGTTTAGAGAAGTATTGAATTATCATAACAAGAAAGCTTAAACTGATTGTAGATACTACAATAAGTCATCTTGCTGCCACAAATCATCTGTTAATTGAACTTTTTTTTTCTAGTGAAATGATTACTTTCTCCCAGGACAAGCTTTGGGAGAAAGTATACCTGACTAGTTAACCACTTGCAGGGTGTGTTTTCAAAGGCCAATCAATTTTATTTCAGCTTCTTGCTTAATTGCAAATCACTAATGCCAGGATTTATTTTTCTTAAAGGTTTTCATAATCATTTAGCCTTCCCTGTAACACAGGAAAAATGAATCTTTTGTCTTCCTTCACTCTTTGTGTTCCCTATTTCTTGACTATTCCAAGACAAAAATACATACACATATTCTTGATGCCTGTATTCAATTCCATGATCATTGCCTGTCAATGAGAAAATTGTTAATGTGGCAACCATCTTAGTTATTAATTCAATGAAATACCTTTACCCTTTTTCAACAAGATTCAAATTCCCTGTCACTTAAGCTTACAGGTTAACATTCTGCTCAAACTGTTCTAAAGGAAGCAATTTCATGCCTTTAAATATTTTCAGTGTTTCATATCACACTTCTTAAAATTATTCCATGTGGGTAAGTATGGTGTTGAGAGACACCAATTATGCTAAAGGAAAAGGAAATGGCCTTTACAAATGGCAGCCCAGAAAACAGATATTAGATATTCTATGTTGCCATACCTATGAAATATTTGTTAGCTAAACTCCTTTTTGAACAGAATCTACAAATATACTGCTCTTTTCTAGAGATTATTTTTCCCCCTAGCTTGTGAAAAAAAAATTTGAAGAGCTACTGAGCTCTGAGGAGACATCCTAGGGAACAGTGTATTTCTACAGATTTTCTCAAAAAGGGGAAACCCATGTTACATCATTGCCTTTACTTGATGTTTTCAAAATATATAAAGAAGACTTCAAATCTGGTAAACCTACACTTGAATTGTTTAAAATGGCTTTGATATGTGACATGATTGTGTATCTTAATACCTGTTGTTAGTCTGGTGTAGATATTTAAAAGAGGTTTTATATAAGGAAATGGCTATGCAAATATAAACCCTTAAGTACATACTTGTAATAAATCAAGTGTCTTAAAATGTAGCAAAGATTACTTTCTTCAAAGTTGTCAGATTCTTTAAATTATTGGCACCAAGAAATTGAATAAGCCTTATATAAGAGCCCAAGTTCATGCAACGTTTTAGTACTGCAAATCCATTTGTTGAAGTGTATTAGCTATTCAAAGGTCCATGTTTCTGGTTAATAAGAGATCAATGGATCAATAAAGGAGAAAAGGAAGTTTTTCAGTGTTCATTATGGTGTGTTTCATATGATTGAACTTACAAATTTTGAACTTGACAACTCCAGAAAAAAATATTTTATTCAGTTATAATTATATCATATTTTTGAGGCAACAGAGATGGGCACTTATCTACTCTGGAGAATATAGACCTGACTTCAATCCTGAAAAGATGCTTAATCTCTCATACTTAAGGTTCTTCTGTGTAAAGTCAGGGTTCTAATTTCTATTTCATAATCTGTTAAATGATTAAAATAAATGCCATATTAAAAAGGTTGTCTCTGGTGGCACAAGTGTTAAGCGTCAGCACTATGAAGCTATCAGCAGCCACTGTGGCATGAGTTCAATCCCTGACCAGGGAGCTGACTCACATGTTGCAGCAGACCCCTCTGGGATCACCTACTGCTCCCCTCTACAGTATATTTCAGTAGATCTGCCTGTTCTGTTCCCCACTCTATCTCTGGTGAATCTTCTTATCACCCTCACCTCTAACCTACACCCGAGCTCTTGAATGCATAAATAAATAAATCTTTTAAAAAAGTAACCTCTTGTTAAGTAGTATCAACATTTCTATTGGGTATGCCAAATGTCTATGGATCTCCCAGC
>NW_004567106.1:64635271-64663688 GCF_000260355.1 Condylura cristata | reverse complement strand
GTTCCCCACTCTATCTCTGGTGAATCTTCTTATCACCCTCACCTCTAACCTACACCCGAGCTCTTGAATGCATAAATAAATAAATCTTTTAAAAATAGGTTTAGAATAGATCCCAGCACTGGTAGCTGTTTTATTTATGTAGTTATGTGCCTACTGTAAGGCCATTCTGGTCCCCACATCAGTAAACAAGCAGGAAGGAACAATCACTGCAAATAAAATAAAATACTTAAACTAGAATAATTGACTATGAATACTAATGTAGGTTCAAATAACACCTGCAAAGAGATAAAATGAGAATATAGAGAGATTACTTTTGGAGTGGCAGTGTGAGAATTTTGAGGACCTTCTCCACTATGAAGCACTAAAATGGTCAACATTTTTTGAAAACAACATTTAACATCTTTAACAACTGCCATAGGAGCACACCACAATTGAAGACACACAGAAGCGCAATTAAGAACTCAGGGCTCCCTCTCCCTATAAATCTTAAGAAAGGCTACAGTATGTCCTTGGGAGGGGAAAGCCAGTGGCATTACTCATCCTTCTCAGATCTGTGTTGCAGAAACTATTCCAGGAAAGAGCTTCTGAGAATTTGGGCTCTTTAACCTAGCCCTCATTAATAGTGTGAAAGTACAGCAGTGGAAAATCAACAAAGCCCTATTTATCTTTCCTCAAATTTGCTTGTAGAGAAGAGGTGGCACCATGGGAGAGAGAGGCCCGTCATAAAGACAAGAGTCACAAGGCCCTGTTGATGAAGCAGAAATGTTACTCTGAGAGAAGTGGGGAAAATGTCTTGTTGTTTAGCTCCAGAACACTGGTGCAAAACAGTCCAGGAGTAGAAGATAGTAAGAAGAGTGCTCAGAAGCTCTCCCCAAGTGAAATGACTATATGAAATAGAATGTAGAGAAATCTGAGGTGAAGGAGGATCTGTGGTGTCTGTACTGGTAACCAACCAAGAAGAGAATAGTAGTTCCACCAGTTAAAGCATAAACTAGCTGAAAGTTAGCCAGAGAAAGAGATAGCTATGAAGACCCCTATTGTAATCAGAAAAAAATCTCAATAAAGCCTCAAAGTTTACCCCTACAAAGAGGCATGGATTTAATTGGATTAGATTCTAGGGCACCATTACAAACCAGAGTGTTCATCTGATCCATGGAAGATAATAGCTGGGTGTGTTGTTAACAGAGACAGTATGGCAGAGATAGCAGGTAGAAAGATAATCAAAGAAGCCATTGTCACCCCATGTTGACTGAGTGAAGCCTGACGCTGTGCCTTCTGAAAACTTAGAGGATGCAGCTAAAGCATTATTTAGAAGTAAATTCATAGTATAAATGTATACTTAAAAAAGAGTGGAGTAGGAGAAGGAGGAGACAGTAAGAATAAAATGAGAAGAAATTAAAGTCAAAGCAAGCACAATAATAAAGACTGGAGTGGAAATAAATAAAACAGATAAGAAAACAATAGAGAAACCAATTGATCTAAAAAGTTGTTTCTTTGAAAACGTCAACAAAATGGACACATCTCGGACTAAATTGAAATGATAAATAAATAAAGAAGACTCAAGGTCACTAAAATTTTAAATGAGAGACAGATGGCTCTACTGAGCTTATATAGACAAGAATGTAAAGGAGAATCATTAACAATGGTATGTTAGCAATTTAAATGACTTGGAAGAAATGGAATAATTTCTAGAATAAAATACAGTGCGGTTTTACACAAAGACAGACCTATAAATCAATGAAATAGAACTGAAAGCCCAGAAATAAACCATTATATCTATAGTCATTTAATTTTAACCAGGGTGGTCAGAGATGTAATTGAGAAGAAATAATCTTGTCAACAAATAGTATTGGGACAGCTGAATTTCTGCATAAAACAGAATTAAGTTATGGGTCCTCCTTGGTGGCAGAACTGGTTAAAGCACATCACTAAGAAGCTAAAGCCACTTCAGCATAGTTTGATCCCCACCCCAGAGGTGACCCACATGGCGTGGCAGATCTCTCCTGACCTTCCCCTGACCCCCTCAGCAGTGTACTTCTTCGATCTGCCTGTTTTGCTCCCCACTCTGTCTCCGGTGAATCCTCCCTGCACCTCTGGCCTGTACCCCAGTTCTGTATGCACAATTAAATAAATCTTAAAAAAAATTAAATTGAAATCCTTTCTCAGTCCATCTGCAAAATTCAAGTTATAAATCAAGTGATGTAATAGGTCATTAACAGTTCAAATTATAATATTCTTAAAATCTTTATGATTTTAAATTCATAATCATTCTTGGATATGATATCAGAAGTACACATGGCAAAAGAAATGATAGATCAATTAGACTGCATTAGAATTTTTTAAAGTGTTACAAAGGACACCATTGGGCAATAGAAAAGATAATACAGAATGAAAGAAGATATTTCCAAATCATCTATCTGATAAGGGACTTCTATCCAAAATACATGAGACCTTTGTAACTCAACAATAAAAAGATAGCTAGCCTAATTTTCTAAATGGACAAGAAATGAAAGACATTTTTTTCAAACAAATATTGATAAGTTCAATAAGTATTCAAAAAGATACACAATATTATTAGCCATGAAGGAAAAGCAAATTAAAAATACAATGAGATACTACTTCACACCAGTAAGATGACTTTAAACAATCCTCAAGATATTCTCATACAAATTATCATTCCTTTTTCCAGAACATTGGAAGACATTTATCTCCTTCCTTTTATTATTAATTTATATGTTTATTGTCACCTCTCACACAGCTCTTTTCTATAATAAATAACCATGACTTCATTTTCTTTGTCAATAAAAGAGAAAATAGGACAAAAAATTGATAAAAATCTGTTCATAGATGTGTGGGATTAAAATAGACAACTATTTAACGAGGAGACTATACTACATGAAATAAACCAGATGGAGGAAGACAAATACCATATGATTTCACTCATGTGTAAAAGATAAAGAAGCAAAGCAAGTGAACAAACAAAATAAAATAAAAACAAACCCTTAGATTCTCTCAGGAGACTGGAGGTTACCAAGGAGAAAGGGGAATTGGAGGTGGATTAAACAGGGGAAGGGGGTGTGTTGTGTGCTGATGGATGGAAAGTCAACTTTAGCTGATGATCATAATGTGGTACATACAGATGTAGACATATGAAGCTGTACATCTAAGATTTATATTATCAATATTACCTCAGTAAAGAAAGTAAGAGCTGACATTTACTGTTTAAGCAGCCTATGTATATATACTTTGAGGAAGTCATCATTACCCCTATTTTGCAACTATAGAAATTGAAGCACAGAGTAAATACTTGTTCAGTCTCAATTATGCACATTTTAATTTATTCTAAAACATTCAAATAAGTAGAACATACATTGAGATACAAAACTGAAAATATTCAAAATAATTGATAGATACTTAAGAGGAATTGCTTCCTCCTGCTTCTCATTAAGCATAGGCAAATTGTCAAAGATACATAAAGATAGCCAGAACCATCCAATGAATTCCCACTTATGCATCAATAGCCTCAATAACCATCAACTTCCTACCTTCCTTGCTTAATGTCTACCACCTTTTTACTCTTACACCCTCTTGAATATTTTGATGCAAATCCCAAAACTCATTGATGATCTATACTTTTTTTTTTGTAAACATATAATATGTATTTCTCAAAGAAAGAGATCCTATTGATACTCTTATAATACCTAAAATAAATAATACTTCTTTGATACTATAAAATGTACCATTAATGTTCACATTTCACTGATAGTTCCCCTTCTTGTTTTCTTAATGAACTTTTAATACAAATATGTTCACTGAAGTGAATTGGCTTTTCTTCTGCTCTGGGGGTTACAGGCTCAAACCTCTACAATGTATACTTTCACACTCTGCTTACTACCAATATCCCAACAATCCTCTATCATATCCCACTGATTCCCTTTCTTCCCTGAATCCCATTTTGCCCCCCCTTTTTTTGACAGTTTGTTTGAATTGGTATATCCAAATAAGGTCCATGTATTATAATCGGTTAGTAGATCTTTTGTTTTATAGATTTCCTTTCCACTATTAATATTTTGCAATTTATTTGTCCAAGTAATCACTATTGTCGACATGCAACCTTTCCCAAATCTGTTTTGCAGGTTACATTACTTTGGCACAAAACCACAGAACCCTCTGAATCCTGTTCTTTTTGAATTCTCTGTAGTTAACTATAGAGCTCTGATTCTTTCAGAGTTTAATCTTTATCAGGTCTACTTCATAAACTGTGTAGATTTTTAAAATAGAAAAATGTAGGTCTTTCTACACAACTAAAAATGCAAACAGAAAAATATACCGTCAAGCCATTTAGTTAAGATTAAACAGAACAAATTTAACACCCAAGACAGATTTTAGAATGTAGAAGAACAGATTTAAAAATAAATAAATAAATTTCCCTGAAGCTTGGTCAGAGTTTATTGGACCAATCAATACGGAAGAAGTACTTTCCATCCTTTAATTTCAAATCTTTCAACGTGACTTGCAAATTAAAAATAGGTATTCTTTGCCCCTTGTTATTTCACTACTAGAGTTGGGTCCAGGATTACCTGTCACACATTTCTCAGTGACACTGTTTAATTTCTGTAATAGAAAGCAGGAAATCAACTTTTAAAAGTAGTAAAAGAATATTGACAGTAGGAGCTTTACTGACAAAAGACTACAGAAATTTGTGGACAGTATCACAAAATGAGATTCTAGGTTTGCTTTTGAAAATCTATGGGACAAAGGAAGTCTGTTGCCACTTAGTTTAAGTCCAATTGTACAGAATAGATTGCAAAAAATAAAACCATTAGTCACAAATTTCATAATTTCCCATTTTCAAACCTAGGAGATACACATACTACCTATTTTTGACTTATCTTCACCTTGGTAAATCTTAAATTACTGGCATTGTATGAAATGGCAGAAGAACAGGGAAGAAGAATTAAAACATTATCCAGGGTCAAGATATTCCTGCCATAAGAATTACTTGGTATGTCTTTTTTCCCCCCTCTTACCACCCAAATTATCCATAAAGCTCAGTTAATGCTATCTTCTTCTTAAGCATTTTGGCAAGATAGAGATTTTTTAACTCAAGTTTGTATGGAAATCAGCTATTAAACTCTTCCTTCCAATATCCACTACATTCCCTTTTCTGTTGAAAGCTAACTCTCAATGTTAAATTTGCTTTCTCTTCCCTTTAGGAAATGCTTTATATTTTTTAGCTTCATATTTTTTTAATAGCATGGCATGGAACCCTTTAGTTAATGCTATGAAAATGTCAAGTTCAGATCAACTATTTACTATTGGTGCCAGTCAAGAGCAAGAGGGTCTCAGAGCTAGAACCTCTTCATATTGAAACATCACAAAGGCACAATATTCTACAGCCTGGTATTCTTCATTCAAAAGATGTCAACTACCTGATAGAGTAAAAATAGTGGTCTTTGAGGCCAAGTAGCTCAGATTCTCATCTCAAATCCACCACCTCTTACTACTCCAAGTTTCCTCAAAAGTAAATTATGAATTTCAAGGTAACATCAACTTACAGTACCGTGTATGGTTCAGGGAGCATACTCCCAATACCTCAGACATATATCACATCATACCTACCATCAAAGCAGCCATTCCCCTTAGACTCTTGGGCCCTTGTCCATTTTATTTCTCCCCTCCTCTTCTTCTCTAACAACCTTAATTGTGTAATTGTATGTATAAATTTTTTGGTCTAACTTTGTTCTTAAGTTTTGTTTCTCTATATTAATGAGTGGAATAAGCTAATATCTGCCTTTGTCCTTCTGACTTATTTCACTTAATATAATACTCTCCAGCTCCATCCACGTTGTCACAAATAGCAAGAGTTTTAATTTTTTAATAGCTCTCTAGTATTGGATTGTGTACCTAGACAACATCTTAGTCCACTCATCTGTGGATGGGTAATTAGGTTGTCTCCATAAATTGGTTGTTGTAAACAGTACTGCAACAAACACAGGAGTGCAGATACCCTTTGAATTCATGTTTTTGTGTTTGGGTAAATATCTAGGAGTGGAATTGTGGGATCATATGCTATATCTATTTTAAATATTTTGAGGAACCACCAGACTGTCTTCTACAGGGAGTGAACCCATCTTCATTTCCAACAACATGTACGAGGGTTCCTTTTTAATGATAGCTTTTAAGATTTCTACCATAGTCAGCCCTAGCTTTGCATGGCTGTACAGAACTATAAAAATGGCTATGCAGGGCCCTCCCTGGGGGCGCAATGGGTTAAAGCACAGCACTATGAAGTTACTCCAGCCACTGCAGAATGAGTTCAATCCCCGGCCAGGGAGCTGACCCACATGGCATGGCAGACCTCTCCTGACCCACCGCTGCTCCCCTCAGCAGTGTTATTTTGGTAGATCTGCCTGTTCTTCTCTCCACTCTGTCTCTGGTGAATTCTCTCACCCTCCACACCTCTGGCCTGTACCCCAGTTCATGTATGCATAAATAAATAAATCTTTAGATTTTTTTAAATCTACATAAATGGAAAAATTATGATACAGGGTGAAAGTTATAATTGTTACCTTTAAATGCTGTTGTGAAAACATTAAGAATCCTGTCATTCATATTATATCATGCTTTTTCATCCAATATGATAAATTGTCTCTTTAAAATATCTTTACTCAATATTTAATACAATTACTGATTTTGTTGAATCAAAATATACCATCTTCTATCCCTTTGTTCTTATTTTCTTCACCTTCTTTTTCTGCATTCTGTGGGTTTAAGTGGAATTTTACATTTGGTCTTAGCCAAAAGGCTGAGAGGCAATAACTGAGCATTTTAAATTATCCTGTTCAAGGAACTGGATTTATTCTTTATAACTTTTATTACTTAACAATTTTGGTAATTACATTAGGTTTCACAATATAATTATTAAATACTAGACATCTACCTTCAAATAATATTCTCATGCTTCCATAGAGTTAAAGGGTTTAGCTGCATTTCCAATTAACTCTCACCCATCTTTTCTTTTATTTTTGTCATATATATTTCATTTTTACATGAACTATTATAACACACAATGGGGCTCTGTAATGGACTTAAGTGTCAGTACTAGGAAGCTATGGGCAGCCACTGCAGCAACAGATTGATCCCTGGCCCTGGAGGTGACCCACATGGCTCAGCAGACCTCTTCTGTCTCACCAACTGCTCCCCTCTGCAGTGTATTTCAGTATCTCCACCTGTTCTGCTCCCTACTCTGTCTCTGGGGAATCCTCTCACTTCCCACGCCTCTGGCTTATACCCCAGCTCTTGTATGCGTAAATACAATAAATCTTTAAAATATTTTATTTTACCTTTATTTTCCCAATTTGGATGGTCTTTATTTCCTTGTGTAGTTTCCAATTTCCAATCTGTATAATATATCTTTAATATCTTTTGTATATTCACGCTCTGAACATATTGCCTAAGATTTTTGTTTGTTTTCTTCAGGAAATCATTATTCTCCTTCATTGCTGAAGAATATTTTCAGTGATTGGAGAGCTTTTTTTTTTTCAGGATTTCAAACATGTCACTCTGCTATCTTCTGGTTTACATGTTAAGGTGAGCAGTCTGCTATGTAATCCTTTTCTTAATTCCTTTGTAAGTAATTCCTTTGTAAGTAATGTTTCTTTTTTCTTCTGGCTACTTTCAAGCTTTTCTCTTCATCCTTAGCTTTCGGTGTCGAATATAATATCCCTGACTATGGACGTATTAATGTTTGCCCTGATTGGTGGTCTCTAAGGTTCCAAAATTGGTGGTTTTGTGTCTGCCACTAAAATTGGAAAATTTGTAGCAATTATTTATTCAAATATCTCTTCCAATTCTTTGCTGCTTTTATTCCTGAGATTTCAATTACACTATTTTTTAAATTTTTGCTTCAAGTGTTGTTTTTAAGTTTTTTTTTAATTTATTTATGCATACAGAACTGGGGGACAGGCCAGAGGTGTGGGGGTGGTGAGAGGATTCACTAGAGACAGAGTGGGAAGCTGAACAGGCAAAGCCATGAAGAACACTGCTGAGGGGAGAAGCAGCAAGACAGGAGAGGTCTGCTGCGCCCTGTGGGTCACCTCCGAGGCTGGGGATCGAACTCGCAGAGCTTACAGTGTTATGTCCTAACTCAGTGCACCACCAGGGAGGGCCTCAGTTACTCTTACTCCAGTAACTTAGTTACACATCAAACAATGCTTAAAATTTCCATAGCTCTTTCTTTTGCCCTCTCCCTCTATATTCTTCTCCATCTCTCTCCCTTGTCCTTTTTCTCTCTCTTACACACACACACACACACACACACACACACATACACACACACAACACCACCACCACCACCACCATCTGAGCTTGGCCATTTTATGTTGACCTATTTTCATGTTCCCTGATGCTTCTCAGCTTTGTCAAGTCTTCTGATTAGCCTGTTTCAAGCATCTCTCTAGGTGACAATAAACTTTTTCAATGCTTAATGATGGCCATCACTTCTATCACTCTCACAGGTCTCTACTCTACACCGAATATTGAAAATCTAAATAAAACTCACTCAACTCTGAATTGTGATGTGTCATGATGTCATATTGTGCTATGAATTGAAATAATCCAAATTTTTGATTTTACATTTAATTGACGACTGCTCCATTTTATGGAGCAAATATTTATTCATAGAAATAATACCTTTAATAGTATATATTTTATAATCAAGACCATTCAGGTTTGTGTCTCATTTTCATTTGAAAAAATTCCATTTCTACATTTCACCATCGTCCATTTACATGATATTGTCAGCTCAGAATGGATAAGAAGTGCTCTACATAATAAAATACCAGAATCCTTTCCCTCTTGGTTTCTGGTTAATGTGGGAAGCATGAACGAGGAGGTAATCTCTTCTTCCCCTCACCCTTGCCCACCCCAAACTGTCCTGTTGGGCTGTGGCTCAGACTATGCTATAAAGTCAAGTTGATGGGAGAGCATTTGGGCCAGTTCAGTACTCTTTCCAACCAATTTGCAGAAACAGTCATGCCTAAGGCCCTTATCCTGCAAAAGCTAATTTGGGATTGATGTGAAAGGAATTCTAAGAATTAAAGCATGCTATAGAAGCTAAGAATAAAAAAGATCTAAGCAATATTTACTGACTTCCTTTTATACTGCCTCCATGCAATGCCTGCTTTTTGTTTTCCTTGTGTTTTGCTTGAGATGATAATATATACATACAGTTTGAAGCTTTATACTTTAAATATTTATTTTTGACCATGGTAACCAATTGAATCAATATAAATTCTGGAGTGGCAATACAGCAAAGTAATTACCACTAGTTATGGAGTAAGAAACATAAATCATGGCAATGATCTTTGTTTTACTAGCTGTAGGAATTTAGGGAAACTATTTAAGCAACTTTAACTTAGTTCCCACATCTATAAAATAGGGACTATTCTAATATCTAACTCGTTATGTTGTGAGGTAAAAGTATCTAAGAATTCACAACTCATTATGTTGTGAGGTAAAAGTATCCACTGACTCATTTCCCTATAGTCACAGAACAATTTTTTAATCTTCTTTTTTCCCACCTTTTACTTCATTTGAAGACTTCACTGTACTCTTGGGCCTAGAAGTGCATTGAGAAACACTTACTAGAGAATAGTCTATGATCTCTCTCTCTCTCTCTCTCTCTCTCTCTCTCTCTCTCTCATCACACACATCTATGAGAGTAGATTCTGCCCACAAAAACTCACTTATATTTTACTGTAAGGCCAAGTTCTTCCAGCAACATTTTTCTCATTCCTATTATGGGACACAGAGCAGGAACCTCTAACAGCCACCATGACCTTGGCACCTACAACACATCTGAGGTGTCCTCCAGCTCACTTGGTTCCACAGACAGAGACAGAATAAATTATGCCCCTCATACCTTAAGAACTGTGAACTTTGCCCCCTTTCCTTTCCTTTCATGGCTAAAAATAAAGGCAGAGAGAAAGAATTGGAACTGTTGTTTGAACTACAGGCTTTTAGAGCAACATTGCTGTTTTAGCAGATGTCTGTGCCTTATATTAGCTGTGACAGATACTGTGTAGCCTGAGTCAAGAGAAGACAAATGTTTACTATCCAACTGAAAAGCTGAAAATCAAAGGCAGGGGGCTCAAGGCAAATAGATGAAAAACCACGGAGAATGGCTATACCATGGAGACCAGTTCAGTAAATCTGTGCACATCCACATTTGTATAAAGCAAAGGAACTCCACTAGACAAATATTATGGACCTGTTCCTGGTGGGCATCAGCATTTTATCTAAGGGACTGACAGAAAGTAGCATAAGCCTTATGAATGTTATTATTCCTTTAATGTACACAGTGTGGTCCGTCATACTTCTGGTGGAATTCTTCGCTTCCTCATAAAAGGCCAGAATATTCTGGAAACATGACTATGTTAAATAATGGAATCTCTGGCCTACTGAGCATATATAATATAGGGTGTTCTTTAAAAAAAATTGGTTAAGACTGCCATATTTTAGAGTCTGTATGGGACAATCTGAGAGGAGGTCATCTGTAGTCTTGAATCAAGAACTCAGAAGATTGGTCCCTCTCTGGTGATGCAAGGGGTTAAAGTGAAACTGTCAGCAGCCATGTCAGCATGAGTTCAATACCTGGCCTGGGAGCTGACCCACATGGCACAGCAGACCTCTCCTATCCTGCCCATGCTGTACCTTCAGCAGCATGTTTTGGTCAATCCACCTGTTCTGTCCCTCACTCTGTCTCTGGTGAATCCTCTCACACCCTGTACCTCTAGCCTGTACCCCTGTTCTTGTATGCATAATTTTTTAAAAAAATAACTAAGAATTTGAGGGTGTTCCTACCAATATCCAAAGATATGCACAGAGTTGTAACTATTCTAATGGAATCAGCAGAATTAAATTACCTTAGGGAATGTATACATTATCCTTGATTACTCTGGGGAATGTTTAAATCAGCTCTTGAAGGACTTGAGGGTCTCAGACACTGAACCAATGTTACTCCTAGGTTGCATGTGAGAAGACCTAGGTCCGTGTGATTGAACATGCACCCCAATGTTTGTTACACATGCATAGCGCCTCTAAAAATAGTTTTCCAAGACATGTAGAAGCATGAGACGCCTTAGACACATTCAGTAAGTATCTAAATTAGAGTGACCACACATATATTCTTGAAATCATCACACATTTAAAAGTGAAAATGGGCTTATTAGAGATTATGCCAAAACAACAGATATAAGTCATGTCTTTTGTGGGCAAACCAGAATGCATAATCATTCAAGGATAGGTCAGCATGGATCAACTGTGGCACATGGAAAAGGAAGTCATGGAGTTGAGACTAGGGGTTCAGGAAGTGGCAAGTTATGAAGAGCCATGAGCACCAATAAAAGATGGTTGGGTTTTTTCTCTGGATGTTGGAAAACCATACCTACACCTATATTAATATGACAGTTTAAATATCATATCAGTGTTTTTCTATAAATCTAAAAACCAAGAGCAAATATATACTTTGGTTCCATCTTCTACAAGGCAAGGTATTTGAATGAAAAGAGAAACCCAATGACCATAACCTCTGGGGAAAAAAATGATGATTTATATAAACTAACTAGGTTTACTCCAACACATAATAAAATAAGTTAGATAAGACAGAAGCTCTGTTTTATATCTTTGTTTTCTGCAGAATAAGTGATATAGGAGTCTCTAAGTAGAGACTGAGGAAAATGTTTAGTTAGACTCATTATTTGAACTCATTTTCATAAGCACAGGCATTCTCAGTATGTTGAATGTGAATTATCCAATGCCTTCATTGGATAATTCTATGAAGACCATGGTTTCCAGTAAAAATCAGCATGCAGGTAGTTGATTAAAAATTGTGTTAGCCCAGCAAACTTTGTCAAAATGCATTTTCTGTTTGGTTTTTACTTTCCCATGAAATCCAACCTACGGATCAACTGTTTCCAAGTATACAGGTATAATTCACTTCCTAATGCCTTGCAATTTAATGTGGGGGAGTCCCTTATGAAAGCCATTTTCTGAAAATTATAATAGACTACAAGAAAGTGGAGCTGATCATGTATAAACAGCATGAACAAGGCATGAGAATGTTGTGCCTTTGGGAACAACAAGATAAACATAAGTGTCATCTGAAATTATACCTGTAACAATATAAAGAACAGCACACAGGGAATTTTTCCTCCTGACTATGATATGTAGCTTCTTTACTTCTTTATGGATATTGCTCTAATCCCTTGACTTAAAGCATGAACATTCAAAGGTCAGTGCTTAGTCATGTTGCTAGTTACTGAAAAACAAAGTAACAAAAGTTGGGGACCAGGAAAGAACAATCATCATTGCAAATTAAACATATGTGGGTATGCCAAATACAAGAGTCATTTACATAAATTTGAATATCTGAATTTGAAGCATTTACTAAGAGAGAGTAGATCTACATTTTAGATATATATTTAAGATAGGTCTTAGTCCTGTCCATACAAAATATGAATATTCACTAAGCATTTTATGACCCTTATGAAATAATATATTAAATTTGGTATTTTCTTCAGCTATTTGAATACATCATAGATATGAACCAGATAAGTCAGAACTTTAAAGAACTCAATTGGAAATTGGGCATTCCTTTAAGGCCTCATTAATCTGTCCACATGAGGTATCAAGCAGCAAAGTGTTGACACAGCCTCAAAAAGCTAATGCATTTGTAAAGTTCAACCATTAAAAGATTGCAGAACCTAGAAGAAATTGGTAACTTTTAACCTGATATGTGAGATTTTGAAGAGTCATACAAATATCTTAGAAGATGAATATATTTCAAAGACCATCATCTCCCATGGAAATAAATAACCAGGCCCGACTCAGCTTCCAGAATAGACGTGGGCTGATTTGGGTGCTAGGGCTGCAGAACAGCAGTGCTTGGGTGGTGGGCTTGCTAAGAGAGGTGTGATCCTATACCTCTGAGTCATGCAGTGTTGTAAGCCAATGGTCTCACGGTACAAATAAAGTACTATGGTCATAATACACTACTGCATCCCTTGGGAAGTAATATAAACTAAAACTCTGAGGTTAGGGCCTCCCTGGTGGTGTAGAGGTTAATCCTCAGCACTATCACTGCTACAGCATGAGTTCAATTCCCGGCCAGGGAGGGAGCTGACCCACATGGCCCAGCAGACCTCTCCTGTCTCACCTACCCTTAGCAATATTGCAGCAGATCCACCTGTTCTGTTCCCTACTTTGTCTCTTGAATCCTCTCACACCCTACACTTATAGCCTGTACCCCAGTTATCCTATGCATCAAAACATAAAAATAACTCTTTAAAATAAAGAAAGAAATTGCAGCTAGAAATTGACCAGCAGGTGAATCAGTGAAAAATTACCATTGACTGAGAACTCTCTTGAACCTGATTTAATATAACCTCAGTTAGGGGTTGTGTATATATGTAGACTATGCTGACAGAGAAGCAAAGACTGCATGTTGAATACTAAAGATGAAATGCTACGTGAGTGTCCAGAAAATAATGCATATATTTTTTATAAATTAGGAGTTGACCTCCAATCATATGACTAATCAACTATATTTTAGTTATCTTTTAGTTGTTGAGAATGAGTGATTAGACTCTTAAAAACAACTTTTATAATGTGAGGCTAACATGATATCCAAATACAGTTTTCCATTTCACTTAATGTGAATGAGTATCATTGAGATAGTATTTATTATTTAAGAGCACACTCAATCTAGATGGCACAACAAAATACCATTATATCCTAGTAATTCTTTTTAAATGATCTGAACATATATCTATAGTATTAGTCTCTTGTTTAACCTTAGGGGAAATGATTTCAAGATATGGTTGAAATGGTTGAAAAATATAAGCAAATAATAGTATTTCTTGACCTAGAAATGAGTTAATAGTTTAAGGCAGGAAATGCCAAAAGTTTATGAAACCTCCCTTACATATCAGCAAGAACAAGGAGGCTCAATCCCAAATGTCCAGATATGAGTTCGAAATCAAATTAATTTTCTCAAAGAATTTCTTCTCCCAAGTTACATGCAAAGCAAAGATTTGTCCAATAGTTAGTCTTTTAGGACTTTCTGCACCTCTGCTCTACCCTGGTGAGACTGGCCTGAAATCCCCGCCTCCTTGTGGGCTAATGCCTACCACAAATAACCCTACCAGTCCTGGTGAAGAAAAGACTAATTCTGCATAAGACTTATCAATCTGTATAAACATCATTTATTAGGCCCTTTGGGGTAGAAGATACTATATAAATATAAGATATTAAAGTGCTTACTGAAAAGCACCTTGACTTTATCCTCTGTCAAGCTGGATAAACAAAAATGCAAAAGAACATAATATATCACTGCTGGAATATCCATCAGAAATAGTCACAACTTTGCCATTTTTGGTGGATTCTATTTGTACATCATTAAGTTCTAAAGATTTCCAGAAGCTTGTTGAAATGCAATGCCACCCCCTCACCTTCCAGCAACCTCAGTGGCTGATTTAATCACTTTCTAAGTGCTAAAATAAACAAAGCTATGGAGCCTTGTTTTGTGAAGTGTATGCCCAAACCTTCTGCTGATAAGATGATAGTAGACCATAAACATTCTCTCTGGCTATCAAACCTACAAACGCAGTTGTTAAATTTTAAACAATGTTTAAAATTGAGTAGGATCTGTATGTATTATGCAAATGGAATGAACTTTCCATTGTCCTAAGGACTAGTAAGACATGATGCTGTTCCCCATTTTTCCCCTAGACTGGGGGGGGGGGTGCAACCTGAGTGGCTATGGAGTCAATCTAAGGCCATGGTGGTCTCTTGTAGCTTTTAAAATAAATAATTTACCTTTTATTCATTCAGAAACCCCCTGACACTCCCGGTACAGGAGATATATATTAGTTAGGGGAACATGGGACCGATTCCTATATACTGTTGAGAGGGGAAGAAGACAGATTTAGAGTGAATGGAGGTTATCAGAAATATCTGTCTAGGAGTAAATAGTTTCATGGCATCATAATAGAGACTTATGGTAGCCTGCCCTCATTCAGTATTTAGTATGTGAAAGCCATTATGTCCATCTCTTTAGATGTATTCTTTAGTTATTAGGATAACCCTTCCTATAGGCTAAGGGATAATGTTAGAGATCACATTTCAGCAATGAAGTGACCTGATTACACTGCAAGGATTAAGATCAATCTGAAGGTTCTGGAAAGCCACGGGAATTAATGTAGGATTGGTTCCCAAAACACATTCCTTGGGAGGTCCTATCAATTTCCAGACTCAGGCCAGCCCTAATAGTGATGAGAGAGGACACAGCTTTTTGTTGAATGCCTTAGGTCAATGGTGTGGGGAGGTCATTGGGTGTGGTTAGTATTCTTCATGGGGTAGTGTTAGAGTAAGGGACCTTATTGGGACAGACATGCTTCATCTATAGGACTATCTTTCACTTTGCAAAGCACATAAGTAGAGAAAATTCCAGTTGTCCATATGCAAGAAGTGTGAGAGGAAGATAGAAAATGGTAGCAGACATTTTAGGGGAAAAACACAAGCTTCAAAAGCTAACAGTCACCCACTGGAGCCACCAATTTTTGAGACTCCCAGATATAGATAAGCCACCTGGCCTCACATGTCCAGCTTCTGACCTTACAGTAGACATACCCCTCAGACATTCCCTGAGAGCTCCTAGCTCTAATACATGAATTGTTCTCTGATTTTCCAGGATCTCTTCTATTATTCCACTCTTTTTCTCTACTGGAGTTGAATGACCAAAATCAAATAACCTACCCTCAGAATGAGGCCCAGTATAACACTTCTTAGCTGTGCTAAGTGCCAGACCTCTGTCAGGTGATTTACAGAGACTAGTCCTTGAGGCTGGTTTGGCTTTAGTTATTTTTTTCCCCCAGAAGTAGAAGAAATTATAAAGCATGGAAAAACATAGGGAAATAGCTTCGCTGAGCTGTTCCATTCATAAAATTTAGTACATGTTAAAGGAAAATATTGAATTACACTCTCAAAATTATGAAATCCAGATTGGTATGCAATAAATAAGCAAAACATAAAAAGAAAATTGGCATGAAAGAGGAAAATGGGGAACCTTCTCTTAGCAGTGATGAAGAACTTTCTTCATCTGATGCCTGTTCATTGGTCAGATTATCCTAGAGGAGCAACTTGAAAACAAAATGAACAGCAACAAAATTGTGAAATACTGGGCTGATACTAAAAAATATCTAGGATCCAAAACCTTAGGCACAATCCTTTGGAAAGAAACAATTAAGAGGAATGTATTAGGAGTGTTCTAGACTATGGAAGACCTGTAGATGGAATCTGACCTCCCACACAAGCACAAAACTAGCAAAGAACAGCTGTTGCTCTGTTGTAATAGGGGTACAGGGTGCAGAATTCCCCCCTACCTTGCCTTTGAACTCCTCTCTGCAAGGCAGAATTAATTGTCTCGAATTCCCTCTATGATGACTGTTCTTTCAATTTATGATAACTTGCTGAACACTCGAAGTTAGTACAAAAATAGAGCTAAGCACAGAACCAGCATTCACTATATTTGGGGTGAATAAGTACAATATTGCTGTGCATATAAAATGAAAAGCAAAAGAGGCCATAGAAATCAGGAATAATTGCAAACTTAAAGCAGAGTAAAGAATTATAGTTCTCTGTAACTTATTATGAACTTTGTTGTTTTCTGTAACTTAATCTGAACTTGTTCTTCTCTGGCCCTAGAGTTGGTCCTCTCAGACTTCTAGGATCTAAGTCTCTTCTCTTATGCAGTATCTGCCGACCAAGAATGACCAGGAGAGAATTGGGTATGTACCCCTTGGCTTCACACCTAAAAATCTCACAACCTCAATATCATGCTATTTGCCCTGCTACTCTGCCAGCATGGTAGAAAGTATCAGAGATGAGTCACAGGGGGCTACTGGAGAGTCTAATTCAAGTACAAGTATGAGAAGGTTGCCTGAAATGCATTGCAGACTTAATGAAAAAAATAAAAGAAATGGGAAAAGGTGTTCAAAAATATATGTATGTGTTTGTGTATGTGTATGGGTATATGCATAACACTAAGATGGAAGAAGATTATTCATAGAAAGTAGTAGCTTTGTATATTAAACCAAGACCTTTCCTAGCTTAAATACCTTTTAAATCAATTTTTTTATGGCAGACATTTGTTTTCATCTTATTAGTGACTAGGGGTCACTTGGATTATATATTTATGGAAATCCACTCTTAGTTACATCTATTTATGGATACTTGGTATTTTTAAGGTGCTTGACAAAGCCATCTTTTCACACCATTTTAAAGATAGGTCAGATTTAATTTAAGCTCTATTTCTTTGTAGTGTAGGCATTCGTTCTTTTTGTCATGTAGAATGTTAACTTGGACAGATCCCCCTACTGGGCAAGTAGTTGGAATATTTTCTATATTCCATTGGTCTATTATTAGAATTATTCATACTTTGAAGAAAAATGTATCAACAATTATTTTTAAGAAAGATGGAAGTGCAACTTGAAAAGTAAGTAGACAATACGTTTGTTAGATGAAGCAATTAACAGCTCCACAGAAACAAATATACTTCCAGAACACTCTATGGCATGGCCTTTCTGACCCAGCCATTACCAGGGAATTCTATTTGAAGTTGGTTTCCTAACAGGAAAATATGTCATTCTGAACTAGTCACCTTTATTCATCCTACTGTTCAAGCCAATGACATTATTTGCAAATAGGCACCATGGTTAGAAATTGAGGGGATCTGGCTCCACACAAAGGTTGATACTATAAATATGTTCAAGCTCCCACTCACTGACAAGGTTGAAGGTGACTAGCCATCTTTTTAGAACTGAAGTTATTTTACTTTTATTCATTAACATGAATTAATGCTTTCAATTTAGCAGCCATTTTTCAAGTTAGGTTTCTTACACACACACAGGTGCAGAAAAGCAGAGTGAGTGAAAAGAATAACTTTTCCATAGGAAGCCAGGAAAATAACCCCCAGGTTCTGACTACCGCATCATATATCTGTATTAAAATAACAGCACAGGGTCCTCCCTGGTGGCACAGTGGGTTAAAACGCAGCACTAAGAAGCTAAAGCCACTTCAGCATGAGTTTGATCCCCGGCCCCGGAGGTGACCACATGGCGCGGCAGACCTCTCCTGACCCGCCCGCTGCTCCCCTCAGCAGTGTACTTCATCGATCTGCCTGTTGTGCTCCCCACTCTGTCTCTGGTGAATCCTCTCACCACACCTGTGCCTCTCGCCTGTACCCCAGTTCTATATGAGTAAATAAATAAATCTTTAAAAAAAATAACAGCACAAAAATAAAAACAATCAAGATATTCTACAGGCAAATATTAAAGAAACCAGACATCGAATTCTTATATCAAATTACCAATAATATAACTTACCTAGATATACTTTCTGAATTATGTCTATTTTCAGCTTTTCTCAGTCCTTTTGACTTCCATCCCCTTTGTTTAGATGCTTCCATGTTATTTATCTGGAATCATAAATCACAACAATATTTTGGGGTGTCACTGGTGACTGTGACAATGCCCACCCAACGGGATATGTCTGACCTGACCTCCTGAGGTTCTGTAGCACCTGACATTAGTGACCATTTTCTCTTTCCCAAAATTCTTTTTTTTCCCTAAAACTGCTACCTCCTAAAACTCCTGAGACAGGATGGCTTTCTTTTTGCTTCTAAATATTGGTTCTATACTCAGCTTTGTTCACAGCAGTATTTTTTTTTCTTTTTAGTTGAAATTATCCTAACATGTGGCTTTAGCTATCATAATAGTATATTTATGTTTCTTCATCCTAAACCTCTAGCCAGAATTTTCTCTAGAGCTTTGATGCTTATATCAACTCTATTTTACCAAGTAGGAAATTATAACTATACATCTAACATTCAGAGACAAGTCTAGTCTTGGTTCTCTTGTTCTGTCTTGGAAATTACATATTGCTAACCACCTAAATGGGCGAATTTCGATACATTCCACTAGAAACCTAACTTCTTTATGTCTTAAGTTAGTTTTTATTCTACATAATAACCAGTGTTCTCCTCTACTATGGAAGCCTCAATGTTATTCTCCACAAGTGGATCCAATAAGCTAGAAGACCCCAATTTAATATGGTGTTATAGTCTCAACCATAAAAAAGCCATTTGAGTGTTTTGCTTCTGGTCAGTGTTTCCTAACAGTGTATCATTGTTTTACTGATGGAGATGATTTTGTTAGGTTTTTTTTTTAAAGATTTATTTATTTATGCATACAGAACTGGGGTACAGGCCCAAGATGCAGGGGCAGTGAGAAGATTCACCAGAGACAGAGTGAGGAGCAGAACAGGCAGATGGAACTGAAATACACCGCTGAGGGGAGCAACAGGTGGGTCAGGAGAAGTCTGCACCCATGTGGGTCACCTCTAGGGTGGGGATCGAACTCATGCTGAAGTGGCTTTGGCTTCTTAATGCTCTGCTTTAAACCACTGAGCCACCAGGGAGGGCCAGATTTTGTTAGTTTTTAAGTACTATTTCCATCTTGTAGTTTTTTTGAATAAGTAAAAATATATAAAATATAATATGTAATTTTGTATATAAGCAAGAAGAACAGCCTAAATATAAGAGACAAGAATAGGAAGAGATTATCAAGGAGAAAAGAAAGATGTCGGCCAACAAAGGAATTCATCAAAATAGAACACAGAAGGTTTTGAAATGTTGTGTAAAACTTGTGAACCTTATCATATTCTGAAAGAAAGGCTTTGGAATCTTGTTTTGAACACTCACTCAGCCATTTTAAGAATGAAAAGAAGAAAATGATTAACCAAGTCTGTAAAGCAGATCTTCATGCTTGCCTAAGAAGGTAAAGGTTTGTTAGCTATTAAGCTGTGATAACAAATGCCTTTGTATGGTGTCATACACTGTACTATCAAGAGCACTGATCCCTTGGATAATCAAATTCCAATTCACATATCAAATTAGCCCAACATTAATCACCAGAAAGTATCCAGAGGTAAATTACTGGAGAGGTCATTTAAATGAATGTGGAGACTTGAAGATTATCGTGGGCAGGGCACATAAATAAAACCAAGGATAATTACATTCTATTTTAAGCAAAGATCATGGAAAATTTCTGTTTGAGTTATGGGAAAAATCAATTAGCCCATAATTGAATATATTTTTCTGTCAGACTATTCCAAGCCTAGAGAACAACATTGATAAGACAGGTAGTTTTTCAGTTAATATTTAATTTTCTCTAAAAGTATATCATCTAAGAAAAGCCTCCATTACTAGAATAGCCTACACTTCTCTTCCATGTAGATTTCTAAGTGGTATCACAGCAGAGAAAAATGCAAGTCATTAAATAATTAAAAGAAAGTTGTGTATTAGTAGAGAAGCAGTTAACATTGCTGGAAAAAAAAATTAAAAAGTGATTTGAGAACTTCATGACCCAGGTTTGATTTCTACTTCCCCATTTGTTGAGCCCACAGGTAATTTTTTAAATCTCTGTGTGTCTGTTTCAAGTTTAAATCTCTGGGTTTCAAGTTTAAAAACTTTAAAATGAGCTGATGTTTATCTTTGGTACTCACATGGCTAACCAGGAGACAGCAGAAAGTTGAATTGGTGAGTTCAGTTCATTCAAATTTGGGGGATTATTGATAACAGGGGGTCTGCTACTTCCATTCCTCCTTAGATGGAGTTCATGATATTTACTTCCAAGGACTTACATGAGAAGTGAAAAATATAAAGTGTATGCAAATTCTACTACCTAATAGACAATAATACTTGACAGGTCATAATCAATCAATACTTGATAGGTCATAATTATAGATAAGATGATGGTGAGTATAAGACAATGAACTGTTTTTATTATAGCTCCGTGATATTAATTTTATTCATTAGATTGCCGCTTAATAAATCCAGACATATTAATTTTCTCAAGACCACTTTCCCCTTGTCCTTCACGTTCCATACTTCTCTGGCAGAAATTAGATGGCACCCTCCCTTTCTAGCAAACCAAGCCCATTACCACTAGCCTGACCCACCAAAGTCTATTGTGCCCTTCATGCCTGTTCCCATCAACCACCAAATCAAGCTGACGATCGCGCAACTTCCATTTTGCTTAATCTTGTAACAATAACCTGTCTTCTATCCACATGTCTAAACTCTTCTCTCCCTTCTATGCTTCCTCATTTTAAGACTATTTATATGAGTGCATAAGTGTATATGTGTGTGTTTATGGGTAGGTATGTGGGGAGGGGAGAGAGGAGGGGAGAGAGAGAGAAGAGGGGAGGAGAGAGAGAATGAATATGAACAAAATAAAATAGGAAAACATGAAAGCAACAGATATTCTGAATTAAAGGCTCAAACTTATATATTAGTAAATAAAAAGTAAAGTAATGAAATAGACAATAGGATGTCACATAAGTGAACCAGGGGACCATTCCTGTTTAAGAGCAGAACTACCATCACCATATCCATGGATATATTGGCCTGGATATAATGCTGGAATATGGGGCTTGAAGTCAATGTTAGTAAGGTCATCAAGGAAAACATATCAATCAAGTAAAAATGTTTTCATTCATGAGTATCAAACACATAGCTATAGATATAAATAAAAGTTTACGTATGAATCACCTAAATTTGTCCTCATTTCTGTAATGATCACCAAAGCATCTACTGTATTGAGAATAAATTAACAGAAATAGCCTTGGCCACAAATTTCAGGACAATGAAATTATCAACCAATCTCAGACATCTAAGACTCCTTTCTTTCATCATCCCACCAATTAATTCCACTACTTTCCTGTCCTGTGAAGTAAAATTCTCCTGGTCTTCTTTGCTTATATTTTCTTTCTGTTCCTCTAAATGAGTCTAACTTCTATTCACACAATATCAGAAGCTGTCATTTCAGTAAGTCATCGGGAAAGTGCAAATCAAAATTAGACAATTTGAGATGAGTTTAACAAAGGTACATTTTCAAAGATATGGCCAAGGTTTGGGGAGTGAATGCAATGATGTAGTACCCCAAGTTTGCCACTACTCCTACACTTGAAAAAAAAAAAAACAAGGAATTGCAGACCACAATGTCTGGAGACTACCTAACATAGACTGTAACTTTCAGTAGAGAACATGGTTATCCAGTGGGGAACTTCAGGAACTTTCTCCCAGCTTTTAGGTGGTAACTTCCTCATGTCCCCTATTGTTCAATCAGAAGCCACAGGACAAGGAAGATGACTGATGGAACCTTCACAGGTCATTCTCTGGGATGTGGGAAGGATAGAGAATGGATCTGGAGCATTAAATGTCATCACTGATTAAGTGTAACCTGTGATTCAATTAAGAACTTTTCATAGACGGTTCCGAAATACTCAGAATAAGGGGAAAATAATTAACTTGTAAAACAAACAGCATACAGCTTGCAATTCATATTGCACAAGATATTTAATATGTGAGATCAGACACTCATTCCAGGTAAATTCCTGAGGGGGATTGCTATCATGTTTTCAGGTTAAAAGTTAATCATGACCATGTTCATAAGTTTGTCAGACATCATGATCAACAGTGTGTAAGAATCTTTATTAAATAAGCCTCATTCTTTGGATCTAAAACACAAACTTAGTTTCTGACCTGCACTGACAACTTCCTTTATTCCTTTGCTCCTTCCAAACTTGCTCCATGCCTGCTCCCACTCCAGGTCACTGTTCAGCATACTAATGCCAAGCCTGCTTTTACCCAAAGAGCCTGTTTCGTATGCTGTCATATATATACTGCGGGTTGGGTCTCAGCCAGTGGAATTAAATGAAATGGTTTACTGTCAGACTGAATACTAATTATGTCTTCATGCCAAAGTTAAGTCTGCATAATGACATCATTTGCAAGAAGGCTGGAGTTGAAGCTCTGATAGAGCTTGCTCTGTTATTTATGAATATAAGCAAACGGGTCTGTGCTATTTCATACACCTGCTTTGTATTGCTTTCTTTGTTTGCTTTATAGATTCGGCTTCAAACATCCAATGTCTTCTCTGGCAGCACTGTGGATAAAATAATTTTTCCATTGCCCAAATCAGTTGTCATCCCATCTTAAGGCTTCAAACTTCCAACTCAATTCCCGTGGGCTGCCCTTGGAACAATTTTTGCAATGAGAGCCCCTTCAGACCATTTCACATATGTCTAGCATGATAAAATACCTGATTTTCTAAAGCAGTATAGTTTATATCTATTGGTAATTGTCAAAATAATTCCATTATTTTGTGCATACATTATATATCCACCACACCTGGATCCCAACAGCTTCCATATATGGCTCACCCTCAAGTTGCCTGCACCTTGGCCTGAGCAGTGTGTCAGAAACAATCATATTTTTCCCTCTTCAAATAGACTTGCATATTGTGCGGTATTTACTCTGTTCAATTAGGTTAATTACTAATAAATCCATATTATGATATTAATACTAAACCATCCCAGGTACTTGTATATCTCATATACTCATAGTTGGCAATTTTAATAGCTTTTCCATAGGAGACGTTTATGGGCATAAAGAAAAGGAACAGATTAGTATCAAGGGAGGCCCACTGGAAACAAAAGCTTAGGTAAGGGAAAACCCAGTGTCCATTCAATTCAACACATGAATAATAGTGTCCTTTCAGGCCAAAGGCATATTGCTAGATCCCAAGGCAGAGAAAGACTTTGTCGTGAATCTTGTGGTCCAACATCTCATAATTATGTGGACTCATGGAAAGAGAGGTCAGCAGGTTTAGGTCAACTATTAAGTCAACTTATATTAATATATGTCAAATTTTTAAACTTTTCTAACTATTATATGCAAAATAGGAACATAATAGATTTCTACAGATTTAAACAGGCTCTAAAAGCAGCTTCTTTTATCCAGTGATAGTATGTATATTGAAATAATTCTCCAAATCCTAAAATAAATCACTATTGTTATATAAACTATGCTATTTCTGTCAGAGGACCGCCATTGTTGCTGAATATTATAACATATTCCACTGATTTCTAGAGCCATTAACGAGTTAAAAAACTCACGACACTGGTGATTTTTAATCTAAACATTGATCTACAATTATAAAATAGCTTTTCCAAACGTTTTCATGCCAAGGACCTGAGATACCCTTTAGGTTACTCATGAATGCCTTATTTCCCCCAAATAGCTCCTTGATGGCCTATATCTATGAGTAACTAAAACAGAGTTTAATGTCTCTTTCCACTTAAGAAGCATAGGCAAACTAGGAAATGCCAATAAGTTCAGGGCGGTGCAACAGAAAGTCTGAGAACACTGAGGTCAATCTCTAGACCAGTATCCAGCAACCCAGGAGCATTCTTTCAATGATTCTTTAGTCAAAAATATCTTTCTTTTATTTGTTTCAAGGCCTGATGCTAGATCACCTTCCTCATATTGAAAAGGCTTTAACCATCTTAAGTTCATGTTTTGATCCACTTGGGGGTAGAGGGTGCATCTCTTTATTGCCCAAGACTTTTCTGGCTGTATTAATTAATAATCTATCATTAGTGTGATCATTAGTGGAGTTTTAATTATATCTCAGTATGTAATATACACTTGAGTTGATATAACTGATCTTTCCTCAAGCATTTTAATCCTTTGCATTCACAAGATTTCCTGATAGAGTTGCTAAGATGCTGGCCAGAGCTAGTAAGGTCCTTTTATTTTACTCTGATGTCCATGCTACAAATGAATGAGTGAATCAGGAGATGTGGGTGGAATACTACTCATTTACAAAAAAGATAAACTTTTGCCATATGTTACAACATGGATGGAACTAGAAGAGATAATGCTAAACAAACTAAGTTAGAGGAGAAAAACAAATAGCAGATTTCTTCATTTATATGTAGAAATTAGAGAAATAAAACAAGGGATCTAATAATAACCAAACCATTAACAAACCCTAGAAGTCTAACAGTAGGAGGGAGATTACCAGAGAAGGAGGGTGGAGAGTAGGGTGTGGAGGGGAACCCAATTAACTTGTGGCAAAAAATTAAGGGTGCCTTGCAGTGGGTTTGGTGTGGAAATATACATCTGAAGAGATGGGCTCCCATATCTCTGAATCATAAACACTCTTGTGATCCAGTATTATCTTGATAAAAACATAAAAATAAAACACCTGAAATTTCTTCCAGAAAGGAATTAGATTCCATGAGCAGCATCTCATTATCAAAGACTATCACCTTCAAGCATTTCAAGACCCAGGGAAAAGAAACAAAAAGTTTAATGTAAGAAAAATTCTTCTGATCCTTTGTTCTAACTCATGATGACATATTTGGGGAAATATAGTCCCTATCTCCTCGCTCCCAGAAGAACTGGAGTGGCCAAGGATAAGAGAAATCTTGGAGAGTTACAAGAATTAGGTGGAGATAAAAACAGAGAAACGACAATAGGAGCTTTGCTCTATGAACATAGGTCAGGTCTTGCAGAAGCAATGTCCATGAAGGGGACTAAACCTAGTGCAAAAAATCTTTGAGTAAAAAGTAATTAACCTCTGGAAAAAATATATTACCCACAGGCAGAACATCTTTATTCAATAATTCTGACATTTGGTAATCACTACAGATGTTTATTATTTGATTTTACCCTGTCAGACTCTTCTGTTTCAGTCTATTTTGAGGATAACCAGTGTCAAGAAAGTTCCTCAAATTGAGCTAAAATCTCCTGTTTAACTTCTCTTCACTATTCTGAGTTTAGCGTCTAGAATGACCCAGGTGAAACCTGTTCCTTGAAAAATAAGCACTTCCAGTAACAGGAGGCAGCTGTTACCCATCTGTGAATATTCTCTTGTACAGCAGTTAAGATCTGGGGCTTTAGAGTCAAACAGAATGAGTTTGGAATCCTGTACCCACAACACAATAGCTTTTTGCTTATGACAAGCGGCAAGTACTCTTATTTCCTTGGTTTTAAATGGGAGACAATATCTGCCTGAGTTGACTGTGAACATTTTAAATAATGATGTGAGTTAAGGACAGTAAAACCACAGTATTTATTGCATAATGTATATCAATAAATTTTCTCTCTATCCTTATCAACCCCAGATATCTGATATTTTCCTTAAATATTATGCATTCTATATTCCTTATTATCATATCACACATCAGTAGTTCTACTGATGGAGAAACAGCCCCTAGCAAATGATTGCAGTGAAAGGCACCATCAGATAAGCATTTCAATTAGCTTTCCATCCCCGCACAATTAGTAAATTTGCTTACTTGCAATCTTCAGCATGCAGGATTCCTGACCAGGTGTCTATATCCCTATCCAAAGAAAGTTGCATGCCAGAAGGAAAGAAGTCAGGTAACAGGACAGCCAGGTTTCATTTTAGTAATCTTCAGGTAGTCCACCCCTTCCCACACTTCATAAACTCCCCTTTCCTGTGTGGATTGGCCTTGCATGCCACCAAATGGTTTTGCCTATTGTGAAACAATTTATCATTCTGTCTATGTAACAAACGTTGAGATAATGGTCTATAAAAAGGAAACTCGGTCTTTATTCAGAGCCTAGATCTTTGTTTTGGGGAGTGCTTCTCCCAAGATCGGGGTCTACATGCGAATTAAGTTTCCTATCATCACCTGCCCTAGAGTGCTGCTTCTCTGTTCTCACCTGGGAAAGAGTCAGCATCCATAGCACCGCTATCATTCTAAACTCTTGAGGACACTATCTTTTTATATGTAAGCAGTAGACATTAGGAGCAGTGGCTTTCAACCCTATGTGATACAATAACTCTTTATATTTTGTATCACTCTCTTTCCTGAAAACTCATGAAAAGAAAATCAATCTACCTACAAAATAGTTTCAAAAATAATGTGATATCCTAAGTACAATATAAAGGAATCATTTTAAAAATAAAATATGTACTTCAATAAGTGGAAACTTTTGCACTAGACTAAAATGGCAAATAACATAAAGAAAAAAGAGTTGGACTTAATATAAAATCTGTTCATGTACTAACCTCAAATGCAAGGTGCTATAGGAGTGAATGGTCACTTTCTGACATTATAAACAGCTCCTACTTAAATTCTGAACACAATTAATATATTATCTGCCTTTGTACACATAATAAATATCTGGAAAATGCAGAGTATTTTAAATACCTTCCAAAACTTTGAGATTGAAGACTCAAATGATTATAACCAATGTTACCTATAATAATGTCCTATAGGACATTTAAAGTTCATAAATAATCTAGGACAATCATTTGGAAGTGTGATCTGGTCTTTACATTCTAAGACATTTAGCATCATTGACTGGTGATGCTCTCTCCACCCCCAAAGCACTGAGAAAAAAAAATACTCCCACAAATTTCCAACCTATCACTACTGATTGAAGAGGTGTTTTAAAATCAATGTTTGAAGGATTCCATCGAGCTGTAAGTTTGTTGTTTCTTTCTTTCTTTCTTTATCCGAACCATTTTTAGGTCCAACTCTGGTCTTACTTTGTCAGAATATCTGGCAAGAAGTGGATTTTGAACCAGGGCCATGTCTTTCAGAAAAGTCCCCAATGCTATCCTTTAAAATAAGCCTTATCTGGGAAGAGGGAATTTACACTAAAACTAACTGAGGATCCTACATTTTACTTTGGCCAAATTCACTTTGTTTCAATCCATCTTTTCAGTCTATCAATTTGAATATGGTTCTGACATATCATATTATCTCCTCCTGGTTTTCATCACCTGCAAATTAGATAAGCATGTCACACGTGTCTTTAACCAGGTTGCTACTAAAAGTGAGAAATCACACACAATGACAGAGCTGTGTACACCTAACAAGAATTGCCCCTCCATGTTTACATAGCTTATTATACATCACCACTTTATTAATAGGCATGCAGCTAAAAGGGTCCATGAGAGATGTGGTAAATAGTCTTGTCAAACTAAGACAAATATGTCTACAGTATTTCTCTTCTACGTGAAGTCATGGATATTTTCAAAGACATTACATTTTAGGGCAAAATGCTCAATCAGAAAGCCTATCCTGGTTTCTAGGGGTAACAAAACATCTTTATAAATAATTTCATTCCAAATTTTTCTTAAAATTTTAGAACTAAATGCATTTTTATATAACTGATAAAATGTACATACCCTCTGTCAGCCAGAAATTTCTTAAGGGATAGGTCTGATTCACCATGATATCAAAAGCACCAACAGCAAGGTCTAGAACTTTTTTTTAAATTTTTGTTTAGAAGAATTGGGGTATAGGCTAATAGTGTGGAAGGTGTGCAGATTCACCAGAGACAGAGTGGGAAGCAGAATACACTGAACTCTTGAAATACACTGCTGAGGGGAGCAGCAGATGACACAGGAGAGGTCTGCTGAGCCATGTGGGTCACTCCCTGACCTGAGATGGAACTCAGGCTGTA
>NW_004567106.1:64587507-64633371 GCF_000260355.1 Condylura cristata | reverse complement strand
AGTATTGTAAGATATGTGAATTGTATCTCAATAAAGTTGTTAATAAAAAACAAAACAACTCAACAAGATACCACTTCACACCCAGTAGGATGGCTATAATCAAAAACACATACAAAAACAAGTGTGGCACCATGTGGAGAAAATGATACCCTCTTATATCACTTGTAGGAGTCTAAACTGGTGCAGTTGCTTTTGAAAGTATTTTAGCAGTTCTTCATAATGTTAAACATTGAGTTATCACTCAATGTATAACCCCAAGAGAACTGAAAACTTTCTCGTACACAAAATATGTGTATACAAATGCTTGTGCCAACGTGATTCAGAATAGCCAAAACTTATAATCAAGCCAATGTCCATCTTATGATAAATACATAAACAAAATGTATACATTATACATGTAGTTAAATATTAACACTTATTTGTTAATATTAAATATTAATCAGTACTTGGAAGTAATGGAATAGTGATACATATTATAATATACTCTAAAAGAACATTATGTTCAAGGAAAGTATATGGACATGAAAGCAGACTGAAGGCAACAGGCCTGTCTTCTCCAAATACTCACAGCTGATCAAAGCAACATTCTTGAACAGATGATTACAGAATATACTAGGAATAATGTCCAGAGGAGGGAGAGCCCAGTGAGCAGTGAAACAGGTCAAGCTATAGAAGAAATGGCAAAGCCTGGTTCCCGCTGGTTATACCTTTTGGAACACTGAGCTACAGGGACAATTTCAGAGAGACATTTCCAGAGATAGGAGTAGGATTGATGATCCCTTGATAGTAGAGACCAGTATAGACTTCAATAAGGTTGACACTAAGGAAATTAATGCTCCATCAAACAGGAGGTGGATGGAAAGATGAAAATGGGTTTTAATCTAAAGCAATCTGTCTGAATAGCAAAGCAATCTTGAAAGAAAGAAAAGAGGAATGGAGGTACCATGCTCTCAGACTTCAAACTATACTACAAGTCTACAGTAATCAAAACAGTATAGTATCAGGGTAAAAATTGACAAGTAGAATAATGGAATTGAAGTGAGATCCTGGAGATAAAACCACATTTTCATGGATAGTTAATCTAAGACAAAGGAGCCAAGACAGTGAAGTGGAAAAAAGGGAAGTCTCTTTCACAAATGGTGTTGGGAAAATTGGCAGAAATATAAAACTGGTACACTCTGTCACACCATACACAAAAATTAACTTACAACAGATTAAAGATTTTTGAGATAAGAGCAGAAACCATAAACCACATAGAAGAAAATAGGCAAGAAAAAAAATCAATCAATGAAATGGGCAGAGTAACTAAATAGTCACTCTCATGTGCCAACAGGCACATGAAAATTATTCAACATCACTTATCTTTCAGGAAAATGCAAACCAAAACCCAAAATGAGATACCACCTCACTCCTGTGAGAATGGTCCACAATAAAAAAAAAAAACTAATGTAGGTAAGTGTGGCAAAAAAGGAATCTTCTGTTAGTGGGAATGGCTCAGTCTCTACAGAAAACAGTGTAGAGGCTCCTCAAAATATTGAAAAACAATAACCATCTGACCCAGCACTTCCATTCCCAGGTGTCTTTTTCCATTCCAAGGTATCTACAGCCACAGAAGACAATGAGTTCAATCAATATATGTGGTGCCCCAACTTCTCCAGTGACCAGCTGTTCTCCATCTCTCTCCCTCTCCTAGGGCCTCCCTGTTTTCTGAGAGATAATAATACTGAAATTGGGGGCCATCAATAAGCCTACAATAGTCTGTATGTGTTCAAGTAAAAGGAACCCTCAAGATCCTCACTGTATATATTGTTATTACAATACAAAACACAACACAACAAAACACAAATAGACAATTATAAACCAGAGAGATCCTACAGAGGAAGGGGACAGAGAGGGGTCAGAAGGAGGGAGGAATTTGGGGGCACATGGTTATGACAGGTTGGGGTGGGAAGAAGTAAACATTATAGTAAAATGAACAATAATGTAAATAGATATATAAATTTTTAAAAATCCCCATTTTTAAATCAAAAGCTGGAAATGATTATGTATAAAGAAAGACAAGATAGATAAAAAGTTAGGCCTCTTACCCTAAACCATCAGCCATGCCATGAATGGAGAGTAAAAGTTTTTGAAGGAAATTAAAAGTGTTACTCCAGTGAACACACAGATAAGAAAGCAAGGCAGCCTTATCGTTGATGTGGAAAAAGTCTTAAGCGTTTGGCATATCATAACAGTCGCTTAAGATAAAGTCTAATCCAGAGCAAGGTCCTAACTCTCTTCAGTTATAGGAGGACAGAGGCAAGGAAGCTGAAGAAGAAAAACTCAAAGGTAGCAGAGGTTGGTTCATGAGTTTTAAGGAAAATGGTCATATATACAACAAAAATACAAGGTAAAGTAGCAGCTGGTGATGTAGAATCTGTAGCGAGTTACTAAAGGATTTAGCTTGGTTCACTGATGAAGACAGTTACACTAAACAACAGACTTTCAACATAAAATATTTTTTTAATTAAGCTGTGTAACCTTAATTTTGTAGATACAATGCTATTACACACTTAATAGACTATAGTATAGTGTAAACATAACTTTTACATGCCCTTAAAAACCAAAAAATTATGTAATTTACTGCAATATTTGCTTTGCTACTTTCCTTTAGAACAAAATCCTCAGCCTCTCCAAGGTATGCCTATAAATTGAAATTAATTCAAAGGAAAATTAGCAGCCCTGTGTTCACTGCAGTACTATTTACAACAGTCAAAGCTAAGTTTGACTATGGGGAAAACCTAAGCGCCCCCAGACAGATGAGTAGATCCAGTAGATGTGATCTATAGACACAATGGAACATTACGCAGCAATTAAAAAGATAAATTCCTGTAATTTGCAATGACATGGACGGGAACTGGAGGGAATTATACTATATGAAATCAATCCAAAGGAAAGAGACAAAGATGATTGTTCCACTTATATGTGGAATATAGAGAAACAAAGCAAATGGTCAGAACCAAACCATTAACAGATCCTAAAATCTGACTGTAAAATTGAGGTTATCAGGGCATGGAATGAGCCCAACTAACTATAAGTGAGGATTGTAGGGCCTTGGTGTTTGATGTGGTGTGATAATAGGCATTTGAAAAGTTGTGACCTTATACCTCTGAATATCATACAGTGCTAAAAATCAGTGTTACCACAATTACAAAAATAATAAAACTTAATGAAGTCATAAAACAAAAAAAAATTATAATAAATGTAATCTTTCAACCTGCTATTTAATCTACACTTGTATTGTTGTACGAGATACTCTACCTACATTTCATACTTTCCTATCTTATTCACTTGATTAAAAGTTGATGTAGCTTAGCAACTGTATTTTTACCCAACTTACTATCCAGTCTACTTTGCCATAATATTATGTTGCAAAATGCTATCCCCAGTAAGTTTTTAATAAACAAGTTAATTACTAGCTTACTAGCTTAATTCACATTATTATGCTTCGTTTAATAGAAAAATAGTTTTGCATAGTAGTTAAGGGTGTATTTAAAGTCTTCTGCTATCTACTTGAGTCTTACTTTTTTAATCCATAAAAGGTTGATAATAACAGTATCTATCACTTAGAATTTTGTCACAATTATTTTAATCAACCCAATAGAGAACTGAGCAAGTATCTTATATTTTAACACAATAAATGTTAACTTTTCATTATAAAACAAAAATAAGGTTTTTCAAGAGAGATCTGAAATACTTTTTAACAAATGAACATTTGTGTGCTTTTACTGGACTTCCTGGGAGGTGAAAAATAACAATAAACTCCATTAGGGGTGACTTTTCTGGTCAGTATAAAGGATAGAGCAGTTTTAATCCTGGCAAGAAACAGGGTCCAGAAGCTTTCATATTCAATCATTTTCTTTAACGTGAATAAGTCGAGTGCCCCATTAGGTCTGAAGAGGAGAGGATAATAGAATCAGTTCTATAATAGGAGCATTAAGCTCTCTTGCATTATAGGAAAATTATTGAAAAGGCTGCCAGACTGATTTCTTTGCCAAAATATGGCTATGGATAGTCAATAATAACATCCATCCTGATTTAAAAAAAAAAAAAAACAACAAAACTTTACTTGAAATATCTAGAAACCCAAAAGGTAGCAGGGAATGTGAATGTCAGTCTTGAGCAAGAATAGGAATGAAAGGAAATAGAACCCTGTGTCTTTATGCAGATGCCTATGAGAGATACCACTTTATTTACATGTTCTAATGAAGATGGAATGGCATTCCCATTGCTGGTTTCCAATTTACAGTGCAGCTCTATGTTTAGAATTGTCATGTAAGCCAACATCAACAGCGTATGCAAAATATTGACATTTTAGATGTCTTGAAAATTGACATCAGAGAGGGTTAGTACTGGCATAGTAAACTGAGGATGACTTAGCCTATCACACATTTTATTATTTTTTTTAGAGTAAGCTCAGTTTCCTTTCAGCACACGCATTACCACTACATTTCTTAAAGGCACTTATTTGTCTATCTGCTGTAGACTGCTTCGCAATTTGAGAGGGAAATTTTTGAGTCAATCTAACACCCACAAGGAAAAAAACTCATACTGGCATTTAGGCGCCTAGTCCCACTGCCTTGTTACTAGTGATATTCTGGGCAGACCTCATGCTGGAGAGAGGAAGGCAAACAGCTATCCAGGACAGAAAATCCTCTCTGCAATATTCTCAGAAACTTCCAAAGAAGCTCTTTGACACATAAAAACATGCATTAGAAGACTGTGACTTTTCAAGTGGAGAGAAAATGTAACTCAAGGGCATCTCTTCAATAAAATACAAATTTGTAAAGCTGAACTCAACAACCATTCTGTCCTTATCCAACCTGTCTGATTACTTGATAGTCACACTCCTCACACACACAGCTCATATGCCTGTTCTCTGAAATGAAGTAGACACACCAGGGCACCTCAGACAGAATGATGCCATGCATTGACTTGCTCCTGCTGCTCAGACAGAGCGCTCCATGCATCCACATAGATTCATATCACCAATGAATCCAGATAACTAACATTGGCACTCTTCCATACCATATAGAAAGGGTTATTTCCTTTCCCTTTGGACTCGGGGTACTTTACCAGGCAAAGATACTTAATATTCACAGGCACATTTTTAAATACAGAATTTACAAGTTAAAGGAAAAATATTCAACATCCTTACAAGTGCCTATCTTCCCAATAACTTCAGTCTAATATATTTCCTATTTGACCTGCCATTTCATTGAACAATCTATGAAAATTTTGGTAACAGTGTTCTATTCTTTATCTATCACCTAAATATCAACTATCAGTATCTTTTCAGAATTTTTTCTTCACTAAGCATGATTATGGCTTAATAATACAAGAAGAAACAAGAAAGATAAGTGCTTAGAGATATGGTTATAAGGATGGAGAAGTTTGATCCCCATAATTATATGGGAAATATTTCTTCCCATAAGGAATATAGGAGGTAATTGTTCATTGTAATAATCTATGCCAAAAGTACTAAATTTTCCATTTTACTATTTCCTGCCACCCATCAAACTCCAAATCCTTGGCTATAGTAAAGAAATACTGTCATTACTTACAAATAAAGAAAATCTACTTTGAGACATGGCTTGAGAAGATAGAGGAAAGTAAAAATAAAACCAGTAATTCAAAGATGGCTTGAATAATATCTCCAAGTATTATTTATTATTTTATTATCTGCCAAAGATATGCTTCTATTGATTGGTGAAATACACAAAATGAAACAGAAATGGAAAGTATTTAACCTTACTCTGTGACATTTTTTCATGCATGTTATTTTTTTCTCTCTTTTAAGAGGATCTATGGGATAACTCTGAGGACAAAGCAAAGAAGGGCACAAAAATATCCAAATACTATAAAATTATAGTTATGAGAAAGTAATACCTTCTGGTTTAAAAAAAAATCACTATCTTTTAAAATTAAAGGCCAGGTCTACTAAACTTGAAAATAAAGAGACATTCTCCATATAGGAAAATGACCTAACTGTAATCCATTCTAAACACTGACCTTTTACAGTTAGGTTCCAGAGCTGTTCCACTAACCCCTCTCCAAAGCATATTCCAGAAATAGACCCCAGAAGGAGAGCTAAGATCCAAATGCATCCTACACAAATTTCCTATATACATGGAGGCCCATGAGTTTTCTTATTCAGGTGATAGATTAGATATTTTTAACTCTATGCTGAGTTCTTCATTAATAGTTTCTACCCCACCTCTGAGTTATTTTCTCCTCTGACCTTTTCTTCAAATATCCAGTTGACATGACTCAATAAAATATCCCATCACTACCATGTTAGGCTCACTTCAGTAAACTTACATTTTTATGCCAGAATGAGTATTTTCTTTCCTTTAGAGACTATAAATGGGATACTTTATTGAAAATATCTCTTGAGTTATTGCTAGAGTAATAAAAATAGTATTTCCCGCATGTGGTGAATGAAACATACATCCATTATTAGTTCTATAATAATGTTCATAACAAGAGTCAAACTCAATAAGCCTAACTAAATGTGGATCTACAGAGTTATCTCCTGGATATGAAATAAGTGCTACACACAATGATTCATTTTAACAGGCAACAGTGCAGAACTATCTTATGTGATGAGGTAGTTATAATCTCAGATTACCGCAGCTTTTATTAAAATTCTTGGTATAAAATGAGCACATGCAAAATATAAAGCTACATCCCTCATGACAGAAATGATCCAAAACCAAATGGTGTTAGAAATAGATAAAAGATTAGAATCCACTAGAGATCCCTGAATTTATAACAGTACTTTTGAGAAGTTCTGTTATAGGCTATATTTACTGAAAATAGCCTGATCTCCTTTGGTTCAAGGCTCTCAAGATTTAGTTGTTTCTCCTTGCAAGAGCTGTCCAAGGCATTCTTCAAGTAGATGACTCCTCTCTATTAGAACTTAGCTGATACATCAACTTTCATGAGAAGATTTATCTAAACATTGGTCCCCTGACCATGCCAGTTTCCTCTCTCCTAAGTTCCTAACCATAACTTTTACAGGATTTATATCTACTGTATTACTTCACTGTGTCATAAACTGGTTCAAGACAATAACTGTAGCCTTTATCTCTGTGATTCCTGACCTCATGTTTGGTCTGGTATATAGAAGGAACTCAATAGATATGTGTTGTTTTCTCTTCCTTTGGCTATTTCTCATCGATGAAGACTCAGTAAACCAATAACAAATAATATAACTTTAAAGGTGTGAAGAATTCAAAATCCATCATCTGAAATAAATAAAACCTTCACCAATGAGTCTTCAAAATGCAACACTAAAAAGAAAAGTCAGTGGATCCAATTTATGCATAAAGCTCTCCCTCTTCCTCTCCTGCCCAAGCTAGAACACACAGAAGACCTTTTTTTCAATTATGTAGTATATGGGAAATTTCCTGAAATACAAGTCTTAAATAGTCGGATTTAAACAAAGAATGACTGGAAGCAATGAGCACTGAAGCATTCACAGAAATTCATGGAAATCCAAAAACAAAGAATTTCCTGCAAAGCCCACATTGATTTCAGAAAGGACATTGGATGAATAAAGGTGACCTATGACTCCTCCCAAAGGCAACATCAGATATCACAATATTGAGCTTCAATGTGTTGGAAACAAAGGGATGTAATTCAAAAACTACAGGTATCTAAGTTTGTATTCTAGTTGGAAGATATTTGTGCAAACAGGAAGACATTTCCCTCAGAAAACAAAACAAAACAAAAAGTCAAGAAATCTCACAGCACGGTTTTCTTCATTTCTCACCCACTTGAAGATGGAAAATCTTGGGAACCAAAAAATGAATTAGAATAAAGAAACTCTAATTGGTCACTGGCTAAAGGGCTGGCAGAGGGTATAAAATCTGAATAAATGTGTAAGAAGTCCAATGACAAAACAGTAAGTCTTCATTTAAAGTCATTGAAGGCCCTCCATGCTGGTGCAATGGGTTAAAGTGCAGCACAGCAAGCTAGACGCAGCCACTTCAGTGAGAGCTCAATTCCCGCCCCTGACATGACCCACATGGTGCAGCAGATCTCTCCTGTCTCTCCGCCGCTCCCCTCAGCAGTGTACTTCCTCAATTTACCTGTTCCGCATCCCACTCTGTGTCTGGTGAAGCCTCTCACTGTCCCTGCATCTTTGGCCTGTACCCCAGTTCTGTATGCATAAATAAATAAATCTTTTTTTAAAAAATAAAGTCATTGATACACTCTTGGAAACTGCAGCTCTAAGCAAAATGATATATAGCAAAAACAGGAAACTAGGACCTTGAATGACATCATTTTGTTCAAGTTGGCAAAGATTTCTTTTTTCTCATCAACATAAAAAAGCAACTATGGAATCCTCCCAACCCCCTTATACTCGGGATATTGTTTGGCACCCAAAAGTTGCTGTAATTAAGCTAAATGTAGAGTCAGGCAGGGAGCCTTTCTCCAGGACAAACGTCTTGGACCGATGATATCTGCTGAAAGCAGCAGACAGACATCATGGCCAGATTAGCATAGCCAGCTGGATAATAGAGCACCTTGACAGGAAGTTAACTGTTAACAGGGGCTAGAGAGAGGATATTTTCATCAACAGCAGCAATGGATCCCCCAAGCAACACCCCCCCAGCTTACACCAGACTTTATGTACCCCCAACTGCATGCCCACCATGCACATTCTTCCACACAGTCCTCTATGGACTTTCCTGCCTTCCATGAATCTGATCCCCACAAAAAGAGAGACTTGCCAAGGGGGATGTGAACCCCTTTAGGCCGTCGTCTCTCTTACTCTCTACTTGGACTTTGAGTTATTTTTCCTTCACCCCACACCACTCCCAAGATTGCTGCCCCATGAGGTGATAAGTCACACTGAAGGAAAACCACTCTATTCAAGAATGTGTCATATATCTAGAGGAGAGATAGATACGTATTTATAAATTCTGAAAGAAATCTGCCTATTTAATGGTAGCAACAAACCCTCCTGCTGAAGAGAGAAACAGCTCTCTGGGGTTTTTCCTAATCCCATAACCCCATTTACACTTAGTTACCTCCAAAAAGACCTTACACAGTTCAAAACAGTACAATATTTCATGCTGTTACTCTATAACCATACACTATTTCTGTTGCTATTAGAAATGGCAGTTTAAATGGTACCTCTTTAAATTATCGCTTCTTCTAACTTTTTGTTAAAGGTGTAAAAAGTTGTGCCAGGTCTTTATTCCCAGGCTGGGTAGTTGGCCCTCTAAATAAGACTAGAGAGAGAAGTCACACCGTTGGGGTGAGCCTGTCATCCCACTATTTATTCAAAAGAAATAAAAACATATATCCATGCCAAGACATGGGTACTAATGTATAAAAAGGTTTTAGTTTAATATCCAAAAACTTAAAACAGTCCAAGTGTCCATCAAGACACATAATTTACATATATGAAATAATCATGGATTACTCATATAATGCATTACTTAATTATTAAAACAATGAGCCTGCAACACATAGAATAGCATGTATGAATCTTATTCTAAGAGAAAAAGTCAAACAAAAAGTTATGTACTGTATGATCCATTTACATAAAAGTATGGATAATGCAAACTGAACTACAGGAAAGAAAGCCAAACAGTAGTTTTCTGCAGGTGGTAAGATAAGGAGAATAGATGGGAGGAAAGGATAACAAATGGTCACAGGAGAGTTATGCTCATTGCTTTTATAGTACTGATTTTATATGTGCATGCTATTTTTAAAATTTATCAAAGTGTAAGTTTTTAAAATGTGTGTTTTCTTCTCTGCCAACTCAATAAAAATAAATGTACCTCTTGGTACATTTTGTGTCCATGAACACTATAAAGTCAGGTGAAACCAAATTGAGCTTCTGAAATATGACCAGCTCACATTTCTTCCCATATTAATTACTTTCCAATCTAACAATGAACACCACATTTAGAGTAAACATTTTAAAAAGCATACACCCCAACAAGCAGTAATTGGCTTCCTCAGGAGAGATTTCAACAGTTGAGAATGAAAGGATAGCGACAATTAATAGATGCATAGGGAGAGAAAATATCAGCCAAGAACATGTACACAGACACCTATGACTGAAATATAACTGGGTCTACTAGAAAACTTCAGGAAAACTTGAAATACAAAACACCACAAGGAACAGGGCAATGGTGAGAGTGAGTTACGATGTTAATGATACCAATGTCAAGTTGGAAGTTTGAATCTAACCCTCTGTGGCAAGCACTTAGGAATCCCAATATCACCCCAAGTATGGTCAATGATTTGAGAAACCTGGTGCAAACACACTGACATCTCAAATAGCCTTCCATTCTCTCAGATTTAAATATGAACAAAAATCTCTTAAGGTAACTCTGAAAGGCCAAAGGGACCACAGTAAACAGGGAAATCAAAATTTCAGAGAATGATGATGATGGGGGGCATCACTTTTAAAAAGTGATCATTAAAATAGAAAAGCAATGAAAAAATAGCAGAATAAGAGAAAGTTCTTGAAAACTTAAAACTGGTAAAGAAAAATAAGTAGGAGTTTAAGGAGATACTGTTGAAGCAACCATGCATAATATAAACCAAAACCACAAATGGAAAGTATAAACGGGAAGATAAAAGTTAAAGAATCAATCCAGAAGGACATCTGCCCTAAGGAAGGAAAAAAATAATGCCAGGAAAATTATTAAAAGATAAGTGACATTTTCTCAGAGTCTCCAGATTGTAAAGGTCACCCCAAACGAATAAAGGAAGATCTATATCTAGGAATATGTTTATGATATTTCATAATATCACAAAAAGATTTTTTAAATGTCCTCAGGGATAAAAATAGACATCGCAAAATAAACAACAATCAAAGTGATGTCATATTTTTCATCAGTTACACCGAATCTTAGAAAACGATGCAGTGATGAACGCCTTCCAAATTCTTTAGCTAAAAGGGCTTCATCAACAATTCCACACTCTACCTAATTACCAGTCAAGTGTCAAGGTAGATCAAGAGCAATTCTAGAGAAATTCTAAGAACTCAAAAACTCTTTCACTCATACACCCTTCCACATGAAGGTAAGAAATTGCTTACCAAATAAATGAGTAATCTAAAAATTAAGAAATGTGAAATAAGGAAATGGAACCAGGAAAGCAGAGAAGGAACATTAAGGGGAGAGCTGCTTTAGGTTTGTAAGACCCAGATCTGCACTGGGGACAGGATTGCTGAAGGGAATGCTGTGGGAAAGGTGGACTCTGTGGAACATGGGAGTGGTTAGTTCTTTATTATTTAATTAATATTGACATTCCAGTTGCTATTTAAATTGTTGATCTTTCCTTTACATTTTTTCATTATTTGTGTGGTATATCATAATAGTATCAGATTAACCTTGTTGATTATAATGAAATCCAAACTGCTTTTATAATAAAGTATATTTAACCATTTAAATATATGGTCATAACTTATGCTTGCTTATATTTTATGCTTAAAATATTTATACTCCCTTGATTTTTCTTTTTTCTCTCCTTAGCATTCTGGTCTAGGTTTAGTTTACTTTTGTTATTCAGGGACTAGTACATTTTATATTATTTTTTTAAATATTAACTTCAAAAATATCAATTACCAACTTCAGGACTTGCAAATATATACTTGAGCTTTCTGTAACTTAAGGGATGGCAAAGAAACTACATTCTAATTTTCATAGTCTTGTTTTTCATAAGGTATGATTTTCCCCAAAAAACTCAAGGAACTGTTCCTTATATTAGCTGAAAATCTCCTTGCCACCACCCCCATACCATTCCTCTATCTTTAAATCACATGGTTATCTAAATAAACTAAGACTTTTTATTTTTTAAAATGTAGGTAATTGTAGTTCTTCTTGACCATATATAGTATGGTCCTTTATTCCAGCACATCCTTTATTCAAGTCTCCACCATTCTCTCATCCCTAGTCAACATAAGGTTTCTATGGAGAGACTATGTCACCATGTATGGTTTCCAACCACTCATTTCCCCCTACACATGGCCTATTTTATACCAGGAATTGTATTTTCAAACTAAGAGCAGAAATAGCACTTCCAGTGACGTACAAAGCGTGTGTAGAGTATAAAGAAAAAGCATGACCTGAACAAACTTAACTTCTACCAAGAAGCTCCTTGGAATTGAAGTTTAGTTTTCAAATCAAGTGGATACAACATCTTGTCAGCTGAAGCTGATAAATGATTAACCTACCAAACTAGTTGCAGTTTTCCCTATATATTTATCCAAATAACATACAAAATTTTGTTTTCCTATTGAAGAGTTGACAATCACCCATGATTTCCAATTTAAATGAATATATTTCACTTTTCTTTGTCATGATTTTAATGAAAAGTTGGAAGAGGATAGAAAATGAGATGGTAAATCTAACTCTGTCATGTCTCAGGACTGAGGTTCTTTCTTTTTAATCTAAGTAAATCCTGATTTTTCCCCTAAAACTAACTCTATAAAATCCCTAGTAATATGTCCATAGAAGTGGAACAAAGAGGAATTTATTTACCTGAAATTAAAACTGACAAAAAAAAAATTAGCATGGAAGAGACTTAGAAAACACATATGTAAATTCATCAAAGAAACTGAAAGTTTTCAAAAACTGCCACAGGCGTTGGAATCTTACTTCCAATTAAATATTCTGTGATGAACCTGAAGGATATCATAGGCCTGAAATGCTTCATTAACTACATTAATCAATGGCAAGTAACAGCCACTAGCCACAATGTAGGTATACTAGATAATTATTATATTGCGTTTCCCAAATACCAGCATCCAAATAAAATAATCCTGTACCAAAGTACTACTGAAAGTAGTCATAAAAGAATCTACTGGTAATTGGGACTTCTTATCAGATTCTAAACCTCATAGTCACATGCAACTGAAAAGAAAAGCTATATCAGAAGCTTTGTAGGCAAGACAATCAGTAAGATGTTGATGCTCAGAGGTAGCATGTCGACATTAAATCTTTTGATTCAGGTCAATAAGCACATCTATTTCATGAAAGTTCTTTAATCAGAAATTCCTTCTAAAACAAAGTCTTAAAAATCAGAGTTTTTTCCATATCACCTCTTTAGTAAAAGACAGACAGAAAAACAGAGGGCAGCTGGTTTACCATTTCCAAATCAGTAAAGCTAAGTCACAGAGATTCTAAATTTCATCCATGGTCTAGAACTCACAATTATTTCTGGAAAAAGTTGCCAGAAATAACTGTTAAAATTTTTAATGGATTTGTTGTAAACCAATGTTAACTCTATAACATTTAAGCACCAATAAGGATAGTAATTACAGCAGATTGAAACATTTAAAACATTTAAGCCCATAAGAGTATGGTGATATTAAACACAACACGTATACTTCACAAGTCTCCTTGAGAGAGGCTATAGAGTTAAGTCAGTATTTTAAAACCGACATATAAAGTGTTTACTTTGTTTTCCTTATACAACTTGCTCATCACTGCAACCCAAAGTTGAAAAGGAATGTCTTTATGTTCCAGCTAGTAAATGGAAAATTAATGTCAGAACCAGGTTATGACCATCATACAATCTCTAGTGGATTAATGAGTCTACCCAATAATTATTAGTAACTGCTAATGACTTTCCTCACGGGAAGAGGTAACTGACTCCTAAAGGAACATGACACAGCTCCACAAATGAAGTAATCTTGCAAAAAGAGTAGGGATATAGCATTAATAAGGCAGACCAGGAATTGATAATAGATGAATTCTAATGAATAAATTGAAAAAGAAGAGTATATTGAATTTTGCTTTTATTGACATTTTAACATTTCCACAGCAGACATGATTTTTTAAAAAATCTCTTGGGCTCTGCCTTCAAATGTGTGAGCAACAGACTTTGTGATCCTAAAAACCTCAGAGATCATAGCCCTTTGATAAACATCCTGTTTTGGAACACTGATGAAAACCAGAGAAAATCAACCTCCTCTCTCCAAATGGCCACCAGAAATTAGGTGGTCAGTCTGTCTACTGTGAGTGTCATCAGCCATCTCTAATAAGATGAGATAAATGATAAAAGTCTATCAAAATGAAAATTAATTCAAATCTATGTGAGATTATTTACTTCTCTACAATATAAGCCACATTAGTAAACTTGGAAACAAACATAAGTGATATATTTTAGTAACCAGGAAACTCAATGAAAGTCAGCCACATAATGTGTGTACTAAATGAATCATTTCAATAAACTCATAGCTGTGTATCAAGATAAGGCACGCCTATGATACCATCTCATAAAGGTAACTCACCATATTGGAAAGTTTCTAGGATTCATTAAATTATGAGACCGTATAAGGACTTCCCCCATCAGGAAAGTATGAAATAAAGAAATGTTTATCTTAGGGTAGAGTTAGAGACATGATACTATGCAGAGAAGGAAAGCACTGCCCCATAAAATGAGTAGCTCCCCTGTTAGACCTAATGGGAAAGGATTTCAGGCAGACAAAGCCAGCGACCACAGCAAACATTCAACTACAGAATTGGTTGCCAGAAACAACAGAGGTTGTCCTTTCCTGGAGATATGCAACTCCTTGGACAACTTTCTTGCTGTGGAGTCATAAAAGGAAATATTTTCAGCTCCTTGTCATGCTGAGTGCCTGAAATCAGACTATACTTTATCATAACCACTCTGCTTGTTTGACTTCTTTACTTTCCTCACTCTAAATGGCAGGCATTTTCAGGGATTATTACCAACCTATTTGTGTCCAAATCACAGCTTCCATTCTTTAAAATTAGCCACCTTGTCCTCCTCCTGCTTGACGTGCTTCTTGTTGTCATGATATGTGACTAGGGTATAGCATTTGATCACAGATAGGCGGTTGTTACCTAGTTTGAGCTCAGCAAGAAGCAGATGGGTGACTAGGAAGGAAAAAGCTTCTATATATACACACCTAAGCATAAATGATGGGGAAGGGAAGAATCAAAATAAAGAACATGGCAAGTAAATTGTAGCCATTACTTTTTAAAGTTTTGAGTGGAAATAAAAGACTCACATTGCAGTATGTTTAAGCAGAGACTCAAACATGTAGATTTAGAATTCTAATTTGCAGAAGAATGTCAGGAACTCTGAGTTGTGGACAGATTTTGTGTCTTTCCACAGCCTGCATTATAAACCGTGCCAATCCTTGATCTAATGATAAGATGTGACTACTATCTGCACTCTTTGAGCAAGGAAATACAATAATGTTGACTCATGTTGACAGCATTCTAAGATGGTCAATTTCTTACCCTAGCAAGAATTTTCTTTTTTTAAAGATTTATTTATTTATGCATACAGAACTGGGGTACAGGCCAGAGGTGCGGGTGCAGTGAGAGGATTCACCAGGGACAGAGTGGGGAGCAGATCAGGCCAACTGACGAAGTACACTGCTGAGGGGAGCAGTGGGCAGGTCAGGAGAGGTCTGCTGTGCCATGTGGGTCACCTCTGGGGCCGGTGGGGATCAAACCCATGCTGAAGTGGCTTTTAGCTTCTTAGTGCTGTGCTTTAACTCTCTGCCACCAGGGAGGGCCCTGCATTTTCTTTTAAATTATATACCACTATAGTTGAGTGCTCTTTTTCCCTCTTTATGTTCAATATTCTGAACAATTTGTTGAAACAATACATAAATAGAATTTTTCTCCCAAGCATGATATATTCTACTTTTCTATTACCCAAGATATTTTTCCAGATTTTATGAAGGCATGATATAACTGAGTCTAATAAAACCTGAAGTATATGGGAGACAAAAATATTAAACTTCTTTATTTCCTTAATCATGCCCTGCCAAGTTAATAGAAATAGAAACAGATAACGTAAACAATGACTAGTTTTTTTACATGTGTCCCGATTTTATAGGGAATGTAGTTTTATATTTAGACATCAGAGTCCATGATCTGGTTCCATGCTTTATTCGGTATGTGGCATTGGTGAAGTCTCAATTCCCCTATTAATGAAATGAGATGTTAGGAATGAGATCGTCGTATCTTTCCTTCTAGTTTCAATATCTTTGAGTCTAAATTGGAAAACTAGTAAAAACACATATATATGTTATGATTTTCAGGAAAAAAAATCAAACTTCATAAAAAATCTATATAATACATACTTATATATTACATATATTATATATAACATAGAAATTGTGTTTTTATAAATTTATGCTTATATACAAATAGAAGAGGTAATACCCTGTGTTTTTAGATAGGAGCAAGAAATAATTCATGGATAATTTATTTTTTATTTCTTTTCATATATGCTAAATGATTTGCAATCACTATATGATAAGCATGTATTTGGGGAAAACTGAAATCTTTTCAATATTTAAAAAGAAATATTAACATCAGTCCACACTTTAAATGAATTATTAAATAGAGTCAAGATAGAAAATAAGAATTGGCCCCAGATGTGTTTTTTCTTCAGGATAAGGTCCCAACTACAACACTACAGCAATGTAGTCATCAGTTGAATAAAGTCTGTTATGAGCAGTGTCAATATTCTTGTTATGAATAGACAAGAATCAGAGACTAGAAACAGCAAACTTATGGTTTAGGTATCATCCTATTTTCTGCTATATTTATAATCTCTAAGTTCTAGTTCAAGATATTTTGCTAGATATAAAACAACAGGGTAGGCTTGCAACATATCTGTTTAGATCCCATATACCACTAAAATTCATTCTGGAGATTAACTATGCGTGATTTCATTCATTTAAAATACTTTGTTGGAGTCTGAAAATTTTCTATGCTAATATCTTAAGTCCAAGCTCTGGTTCCAAATTTACCAAATTAAATAACGCGCAATTCCCAATTCATGAGTAAAGAGGCTGGTTATAAATCTGGAATTCCCATTTCTTTAGCAAAAAGTAAAAGATGTCAATTCTTCCAGCAGAGAAGGTAATCATGAAAGAAGGTAAGAGGCTATGATGCTTGCACTGAGTACTGGCAGATAAATAAATGCTCCTTCTGACATTAAAAAGAAGGGATGATGGCAAGGGAGAGATGGGGTGAGCATTTCAAACTGAGAAAGACAGACAATAATTGTCAGATAATGAAAAGTTATTCAAATCACCACAGAGTATGAAACAATATTCAGGTACTGAGCAAAAGAACGGAAATTTCAAGATGACAGATTCAGATTCACATTTTTCAAAAATTACTATGACAAGTAATATATAAAGCATTTTGAGGGATTTGAGAATGGAAACTAACAGGAAAAAAGTGAAAATTTTAAAAATAAACCAGAGACTCAACTTAATGGTATACGTTTTTCATAGTATACATTTTTATTATGAAAGACCATACTAATTAGGAAGTAAAAATATTTTCTTACATTTTCCCTCCTTACAGGATATACATAATGGCACCATCATTCTACACAGGCAGTGGCTCACAAACTTTAAAATAAGTTAGCAATGTATAGCAAGATTACTGGAAAAAAAATCTATTATTCACTTAAATCCCCCAAAAATTACTTTCACAGATAGGAAAGTGGAATAATATATTGTGATAACCACAATTATGAAGTCCAGGCAAATTTTCCCTTTTATTCTGAGTAGGTAAGATAGAGCATCCAATGTAGAGAAGAACTAGACACAGGGAATGTTCTAGACTATTTGAAGCAGCTCAGCTCAAGAAAAGGAACATTATGGGATGAATCAGAAGCATAAAAATCACATAAAAACTATGCTTCTAGAGAACACAAACGTCAAAAATAATAACAGAACAAGACAAAAAGAATAACGACAAATAACACCAGAGAAATAAACACTACATTGATGAGTCTGGTCATTCTGAAGACTTGCAGCAAAGACTGTAACCTCAGGGGTCAAGTTTGCGGCATGATGGGAAATGGACAGATACACCTATTTGAAGACAAGCAGGGATCCCTGGTAAAGAGCTTAATAATAAAAACTACATGAATGCTAAAAAGAATTATTATAAACAATAGATCTTGAGATCATATCAAGAGAGAAAAATCTAGAAAGCCACAGGGTGAATTGGTGAATACAAACAAGAAAACCATTAAAATAAAGAGGAGGAATGGTGGGAATTAGAGAACAAGACAACCGTGAGCACAGAAAGAAAAGACTGATCATATTTCCATATTTAATAGAAGAAAGAAGTAGCACCATATGCTTCAGTTTGGGGATAACTGAAAATTCCCCACATGAACTTGGACAAATTCCTTTACCTCCTTGTTTGCTTCTGCACAAAAGAATGAGCATAATTATATCTTCTCAGCAAGGCTGTTGTGTTACCTCAATTAGAACACTGGGAGAAAGCATTGAGACCATAGATGAAAAGCTCCATAGCGGCACAACTTATAAAATCAGGAAGAGGATTGTGAACCCCAGCTGCAACCATTAAACAAACCCTATTCCCTGCACAGAGCAAGGTCAGCGGATGAAGCTTGTACACAAAGAAGGACTTTGGCAGCAGCAAGAGCTGCATGAATCAAAGTTGTGAGACAAAGCAACCATCAGCTGCATTCAAGGCCCATTGTGGAAGGGAATCAATATTTGACAAACATTTTATAAAGGACACAAATTAGAAAGGCAAAACATTTAAAAATATTTCATAGGAGCCAAGAAGAAAATATGCAAGGAAATGTTTTTAAGCATCTCTGAAGACATTTTGGGGGCACAAACAACATTGTATTCGTATCTATAATTGAGAAACTAAGACTTCCTGTGAGAACATCCTTCTGTTTATGATAGATTCTGGGTCATGCACCTTAAAGTGAAACTCACTAGTCCGAATCCCCATGAATGTAAACATGTATTCAATAAACAGGTTTCATTAGTGATATGAATCAGTATGAAGCAACTGCATATAGGAATCCAAGGATTCTGTGATCATCCAATCATAAAGCAGGAGTAAGTACGATTCTAGTTAACTAGAGAATACAAATAATTTCCATCTAACGAGGTGATGCAGATGCTTAATGCACCTTCACATGAGGGCACATTTTATTCTTAAAACAGGGAATCCACAAACTTTTTCTCCGAAGAACCTTGCAGACTAGACAGTCTCCATCTCATCTACTCATATCTGTAGCTGCTGTATAAAACCAGTTACATACAATGTGTTGAAAAATGAGTCTGTGTCTCAATAAAACTTTATTTACACAAACAAGTGGCAGGTTCAATTTGCCTCACTGTAGTTTGCTGATCCAAAGTCATAAACTTGGTGTAAAACTAACTGTCCCCAAGGCCTCAACACATCATGTGACCATAAGCACAAATAGTTTTGTTCTCTCTTTTATAGTTTCCCCCACCCCTACATATTAATCATCTAATCTCCTGAGAGAACCCCTGTTTTAATGCTGCATAGTGTACATGGCCATGAATTTGTTATGAATGTGATTGTTTCTTTCCTACAGTTTCCTCTTAACTCTCCAAGAAGAAAACAAAGACTCAATGAAAACAAAGACCTTGTTTGTGATCCTCGGTACATATATATCTTGAATAGTATTTGGCATATAACAACCAAATAGGGATTTTTTTTTTAATAAACCAATTCTATGATATTTAGGGGCCTATTTCTGGCATCTTCGATATTTAACTAAAGCTCTGTATAATAGTCAATACATATGCCAACATCCTGAAGAAAAAGTAGTAGACTTATCCTCACAGGGTTTATTACAAGATTACCTTCACCCCACTACAATGCTCAGCCTATAGAGAATTCCAGATATTTGATGGAAAGTTACAGAATCAAGGAACCATAAGTCTGGGGTTGTACATTTCTAGAAGGAGGAATATTCTGGAGCAGCCTAATGGCAAAGCAAGAAGAGAGTACACTGAAGACTCATTTACTTGGAGCAATAAAATGCATTGTCAGTTTCAGGACAAATTAAACACACCTTGTGAAGGTGTTGGTAGGCCATGGTGAACAGTAAGAGGATGCAACAGGCTAAAACCATCACTGGCTTTTGGCCCAACTTTGTTTTGTTTGAGCGGCACTTGAGTGACGTTGATATTGCAGCCACGCAGAAAGCAAATTTTCCATGTCATAAACTGCTTCGAGAAGGTATAGTTGAAAATAATTGACAGAAAACCTCTAAGACCGAAGACAACCTCCTTTTGAGTACATAATATACAGAAAACTACATGAAACATCAGCCAGGTAACACATACTAACTCCTTTATCTGTTATCTGTCTTCTTTTTCTAACACTGATTATCTCCCAGACTTTGAGGCTAGGAAGTGAGAGGAAAAGTAAAAGATCAGAAAACATAATAAAGTAGATTCTACCCCTTGCCCATGCATCGCTGAGGATTTTAAAAGATGAGAAGTAGAATGGGCTATCTGAATATGAGAATCACTTTTAAATCATATAGGATTTAATACCTAAAAGAGAGATTCAGTGAATAAAATGAAACTATTCTAATAGCCAAAATAATTAAGAAACCATAAATATATAATAAGATATCATCAGGGACATGGAAATGAAATTCAGAGAATATTTAAATATAATGGTGAGAAAAAAATAAAAACGTTTTCATTTGTACCAAAGGTCAAACCATCAAATTAAACTCATTGAAAACATTTACCTTCCCTTCCTAGATTTGTCAGTCATTCAAAAATAAAGTATTGCCGTGTGCTAGGCAGTAGGCTTGGCTCAGGGAATACAAAATGAGACTTGCACTGTATGCAGAAATTTACACCACCAGCTTCACATGTCTTTTCAGCTGGATAATGACATTATCTTTTAAAATATCTTTTCTAAGTTAGTTAATAGTCCTCAATTGTCCCAAAAGTGCGAGGTTAGCAATTATGTCATTTTTGTTGATCCATCACTCTTACTTCTTAAAAGCAGTCACTCTCTTTCAATTAGTACTCATTCATGCATTCCTTGCTTTCAACTTTCTGAGCCGCCATCCTAACCCAGGTGGCCTGGATTACCATAATGAGTAATCATCTCAAATTACTAATACTTGAGCCTTTACCAACACTATTTCTACCTCTAAAAATTCAGCCTCTCACTGAAAGCTGTCGTAGTCGGTGAACTGTTATATTTCCTATCTGATCATTGTTGGTTCACAATCAGTTCAGGTAGTCCCTGAGTGAAATCTGAATCAGTTCACCCTTGGGTGAAATCTGAATCTAGCCCCCTACATGAAGGTCAAAGAGGCAGGCCATTCCAGATAGGTAGATGACAGGATTAAAAAAACAAGGAGACTTTCCCACAAGGTTTGTCTTTGAACTCTTCCAGACAAGTAGATCTGTGCACCTGCCTGCCAGAATCTTAAACATTTATACAAAGGCCTTTAGGAGGTTCAGCATGTTTACAATCCAAATGGTCTCAACCACACTTAACATCTCAAAGCTCAATCCTTGAAACAGTTCCCATTATGGTGTTAAGGTCCGAAATCACCCGATTACCTCTCGCGACAAAGGACAGGCCCGAAGATGCACAAGCAAGCGGAGTTATTAAGCCAGCTAGCTGGGGTCAAGCTTTCTTGCAGGCACGCAGGCCACACAAGGGGAGCAAAGACCCCGACCAGAGGAATGTCAGGGAATATATAGGCCTCATTGGCCGTTACATGCGTCATAGCCCGTGCAAATTCAAAGCCCACGGAAGTTCAATTTAGCAAATGAATTCGAAGATTAACAAGCCTCACAACTCATGTCACAGTTCAACCACACAAGGGCAGGGCGTGTTTCCAGGAATAGATGTCTCAGTCATGAATCAGGAGCTGATATCAGGATCCAGTTTCTACCTGTCCCAGGAACTAACACTAGGGTGTGGTATCTGCCTGCACATCTGTCTGGGCCTAGGGAGGGGTCACACAGACTCAAAGGAAGGCGGATCAGTGGAATTACTGGTGGGGCCCAACAATGGGAAAAAAAGGAAGATTGTATTTCTCAAAGAAAGAAACAGGATGAGAAGCCACTTATATCACTAAGTTCCTCTATCCCATGGGTCAACCAATGGCCATCCAATCCAATTCCTGAGCATGGAAATGAAGAAGAAACAATTAAATAGACAACATAAGGACTATAATAAATACTACAGTATTGCAAACTAGAAAGTTAATAAGAAACAATGATAGACATCTGATGATGAGACTGTTATAGAATATACAAATCTTTAATCATTTTGTTTTATACCTGAAACTAAAATTATACTGTACACTTACATTTCATTTTTTAAATTTGGAATAACTTTTTTTCTAAGAAGTCATTGAATTGTCAAAACTTAGAAATTGTAAATGCAAGTTAAATAACCCAAAAATCTCTGTCATCTAAAAGTGACTTGTGAACTTGTCTTTCCTGCATTTTTTTCCCAATTTTATTAAGCAACTTGAGTCCAGCAATACTGTTTTTCAGATAATTCCTATGTGGTTTCATGGCCATGCCATAGGCTGGGCTTAACTCAGTCCCCAGTAGAGTAAAAAATAAGACAGTTATCACCATGATACTCAAAACAGCCATTGTTAAGGAAACCTATTTTCTTATCTCCCAGTAATAATGCCTAAAGAATAGTTAGCTAAAGTTAGCACTTAAGTAACTACTTACATTTTACAGAGCTTAATTTTCCTTCATCAAACCAAAGGTTTTAAAAGACAATGGAGAAAATTTAAGAAGTAGGTGGTGCCAAAATGGCGGAATACAGAGAACTTGTGCTTACCTCCTCCCACAATCACAACAATCTATACCTAAATATGGACTAAATTACACAGCAGCAGACCTTAAACCCAGAAAGTAGAGTTTCCACAACAAAGGATAAAAACGCAGCACCCAGATAGTCACTTTTGCAGGGAAGAAACTGTAATACAGGGGCAAGAGGCACATGAGATCTCCCCCCAGAGAGTGGTGGGGAAGACTGAGCCTAACCTACACCACCCCAACCGTACAATCCAGAACAGCATAACACAGACCAGCCCCTAGAAACCCTCCATTCATAGACAAGGGAAGTGAGAACAGAAAAGCCAAGGAAAAAGGAGAAACTAAGAACGAGCCCTTGATAGTCCACAAATAGATTCATTTATCCTGGGACCAACAGCAATAATGTTTGTCATAATAACACCCATCCCATAAGAGAAGGAATCCCAGATGCCATCCTTGCTGTGCATCCTGGGAGGCCAAGAACATGAGCCAATAACTCTGAGTCAGAAACACCAGCAGTTGTCTTCATGGCCAACATAATATAGCAGGTGGCCAGGCCCAGCACTTAATGAGGAGGATGAGCGCACCTAGCTTTAAACTAGAAATTTTAGTTTGTAGCCCTGAATAAGCCTGAGCAGACACAGAACTTCCCAAGAGGAGTTATTCACAGCTCTGTTCCCATTGCAGCAAACTTTCATCTTCCACTGAGTGATGGATTTTTATTTACACTTAAGTAACAATAGCTGAGGAGGGATTACTGACTCCTGAACTTTGGCCACTAAGGAAACAAACTGCTGATAACGTCACCTGTACTATGACAGATGTATGTATTGAGAAGGTTTACTAAGTAGCTTTGACTATTGTTTTACAACTTAGTATTAATGAATAAGGTGTGATTTAGAGGACAAAAGTATATATTTCTTTAGTGTTCCCTTATGCTCATATTGTTATCCTAGACCAGAGTTTCTCAGTCTTAGAATCACATTGGAAATAACTGGGATATCTCCAACTAATTTTTTAGTTCTGTATTGTAGTGTTTATGTTGAATTGTTCTGTATTAGTACGTGGTTTTAAGAATTTTTAGGAGCTTTCCCAGGTGATCTCATGCAGCCAAGATGGAGGATTCTTCTAGATTCTTTAATTAGGAACAAATATGGATTAAGACACATGGCATTGATTGAAAATTCAATTTGCCATTTGTCTTTACTAGTAGTAGTAGTTTCTAATTACCTCACTTACAAAACAAAGGGGGCCCAACCTCACATTAAAATTATACTATGTTCTGATTCTGGTTTTCCTTTGTAGATAGAAGGGATTATACTCAATGAAATAAGCCAGAAAGAAAAAGAAAAATATTGAATGGTCTTACTGATAGAAGGAATGTAGAGGAGGTCTTACTGATAGAAGGAATGTAGAGGAGCCGAATAAGGGATCGGGGGGTGGGGGGGTGGGGAAAAGTAACTATAATAAAGTAAAAATAAATATTATCAGGCAACTCTTCAGAGACATTCTATAGGGGAGGAGAAGGGAGAGGAACCAGGATGGGGATGGGAAGAGCATAAGGGACTACGGTGATGGTGCACAGGTGAGCTGGTGGTGGGAATTTCACGGGGAAATCACACATTGTATAAAAATGAAGGAATATGTAATGATTATTTTTTAAAATTGTGCTGTGAGGTGCTTAGTTCCTTGATACAGATGAACAGTGATATATATATAGTTTGATTCTTTCCCTGACTGTCTTGACAACTGGGAAGATTTTGTCCTATGTGGCAAAGAGCTGCTTCTGACTTCCTAAAACCTTTGTGTTTTTACTGAATTTGCCTCTATTTAGTCATTTTAGTTTACACCTAACATCCTCTAGTGGCTTTCAAAGCCTAAAGATGTTCCAACTGCTGCCTTCATGGCTTGATCTATTGAAGAAGCAAATCTTGTTTGAAGACTCTGGCTCATCTGATGCTTCCCCTTTCAGGTCCAGGGGATAATGCACGGTTAAAACTTAGATTGGGTGTGGGCATTAGAATGTTAAAGCTAGATAAATATGGAGGATCAAAATTTTTCTCAGGAGAGTATAAATGCCAGAAAATCTGAAAACAATTAACTGTGAACTGAAGGGTATCGGATTTGAGCCTTGGTGACTTAAAGATAGAAGTGGCATCTTCTGGTGGACCATTCACCAGGCAATGTGATGTTTAAAGATTACTGGTTAACAAATTACTTAACAGTTGAAAATTGAAAAGGGATCTTCATATAGCTTATCCACTGAAGTCAGTAAGCACATGTCCAGGAGTAGATTCTGAGTCTTGGCTACTCAAAGCTCAATGAAAAGTCTGAGAACAACGTGACTCTTACTATAATCATCAGTTTGAATGGAAACATGTCCCTGTTGAAAGCTAGTAGACTTCCTCTCAGCACTCCAAAATCTTTATTGAGATGTCACTTATATAGCAACTGGGAGTAAGGAATAACTAATTTTCTTGAGCTTCCACCTATGGGCACCTCTAGCTACCAGTCATCGATCTCCTGGTGAACTTCAGTCTCAGCTGAGAGATCAGATTAGAACTAAATAGAATACAAGTGGGTTGTCTGGCTTTGCTGCTCACACGGATCCTCCTGAATGAGACATTGCTAGTAAACTAGATTAAGCTAAGGGGTGGAGTCATACAGGGCATTCCTGCTATGAGGCACCTCACCTGAGAAAGAACATGTTGGATTATAGTTAGATCAGTTGTCAGGATGCCAGAATGGTTGGCAGACACTGTATTGCAGTGCAGAGTTGTGGCTTTCATCAGTGAGCCAGGAATTATCTAGAAGCAATCAGACCTCTGTACCTTAGCAGCATGTCTCAGGAAGAGAGCTAGCACATTGTAGCAATAGCTTTGTGGCATTTCCCATTCTTAAGCTGAAGAAACTTATCATGTGGCCAACTGGTATCTTGAAACTTAAATGGCCATGTGAAATTTACATTCCAGACTGGCTTCTGCAGAGACTCGTGGAAAATAACTGTGGCACAGATCAAAGGTTAAGGGTGGACATTATGACAAATTTCTATTTAAATCCTAACACTGTTAGTTATTCGCTATCTGACTTCAAGGTGTCCCAATGCTCTTAGCCTCCATTTCCTAAGGCTTATGCTTCTTGCTGCATTGCCTCCTTGTTTTAACTTTTTGCTTTTTGCCACATTGCCCCCTTATATTAATTTCTTAGTCAAACTATGTCCTCTTGACAAATAACCAGCGAATAGCTTCACCTCTGCTGTACTGTCACATTCACAGAGTCCAACTTCAGACATTGTTTCCTGGGTCTAACCAGTGTACTGTTGCTAGCCGAGCTGAGACCCAAGGGGGACAGGTTCACAGCCATCCTTTCCTAAACAGCTCTCTCTGAATAGCTCATACCACTTCTTCTTCCTGACCACACTTCAACAGTAACCAGGATAGGGGAGCCCTAGGAAGAGGAATCTCCTGAAGATTCCAAGAAAGAGAAGGGACAGAAGACTCAGAAGTGGTCTTTCTATTGCTACTACTGGACTTAATGGGAGCAAGGCCAGAAAAACCTCGAAGAATCTGGGATCCCAAAGGCCTCACTGTCGACCAGACTCACAGAAACTTCACCATGGGCCCTCCTTGGTGGCACAATGGGTTAGGACGCAGCACTGCAAGCTGGTTACAACCACTTCAGTGCAAGTTCGATCCCCGGCCCAGAAGATGACCCACATGGTGCAGCGGACCTCTGCTATCTCCCCGCTGCTTCCCTCAGCAGTGTGCTTCATTGATGTGCCCGTTCTGCTCCCCACTGTGTGGTGAATCCTCTCACAACCCGTGCCCCTCTGGCCTGCACCCCAGTTCTGTAGGCATAAATAAATAAATCTTCAAAAACAAAAAAATAGAAAGCTCACCACGTGGGCTGAGGCACTGCAGCTTCTCACTACAGCTGGCTTCCTAGTGGTCTGGAGGCTGTGGCCTTGGTCTTTAAGTCCTCAAGTGACTTGGCAACTATGGCCAGCCCTGAACTCAGGTCGGAAGTAAGGGGAACAAGAATGACAGTCTATCCTGGAACTCAGCCAGCATCTCCCTTATTCGTCAAAATGCCTCAAGCAGGAAGGAGTCAAACGTTGCAAGATTTTCAGCTTTCCTTAAGAAGGCACGTGTTGTATTCCTTTTGGGAGGGTTGATGAGGCCTTGAAAGGGAGTCTAGCTTAGAAAGATTCAGGCTATACTTTGCCTGTAATCAACAACCACCTTAAGTTGGTGAATAATTTGATTAAATGGAGTTTTAAATCAAAGACATGAGAGTTTAATTAGGAACTATTCTTGTCCTACTGAAGTTAACAGGCAGCTGTGCTGATTTTATTCCCTGCCAGGATTTTCACAAACTCACCAGGGAGAAGGCTCTTGAAACATAGTGAGCTAAACATGTAAAGGGAAGTAGTTACCATTGTTCATTGGTCACTAGGTGTATGCTACCCCAGCATTGAGGGTTGACTAGGTAGAGAGAAGTGCAGCAAAAGAGAGTATGGGCCCTGGATGGTAGCTAAAGTTTCCCCAAAAAGAAGAGATAGAGAACAAACCCTCCGTCCATGGTTGCCTGCTTAGTCTTGATAACATACAGATTTATTCCCTTTAACATCTTTTCCTACTTCGTATTGTCTTCACCGATTGCTGGGTGTTTAGCCTGATAATTTTCAACGAGTACTGTTCAAAGCAGTGTGCTAGGAGATCACACTTTGAGTTCTGTTCTCCTGGCTCTTGAAGGAATGGTTTTGGAAAACTTCACCCAACTCCAACTCCCTCCCCTAAAAGGCCAATTTTCTTATAAAAAGCATGTATTCTGCAGTAAGCATCATACCAAATATAAACAGGAAAGTGTGAGTGTGTGTGTGTGTGTGTGTGTGTGTGTGTGAGAGAGAGAGAGAGAGAGAGAGAGAGAGAAAGAGCAAGATTAAGGTTTGATTTGAGTATCTTTTTAAATCTGAGACCCCCATAAAAGGGAAATACATATTATCACTAATATCATAATATTGAAACACATGAAAACAACCACAGCAAGATGTGACATCACTGGCAGAACCAGGGATGCCTTGGCACTGAACAATCGCCTCCCACTCTTCATATCCCGGAGAAGCAATTTTTCCTAAAAGCATCTTGGCTCTGTTCCTCACTCCTGGGAAGGTAAATAATACCTGACATTCAGACTTCCAAACCTAAGGAGAAATTTGGGAAACCTTGGTATACTCCTATTTACCCTTCTCCCAGTTAGGAGAACGTGTCCTAAGTTATTTCACTGCTTCTACTGGGTGGAAGCCTTTCTGGAAATTGCCAGGTAATTCTGTTTAATTCTGGAGTCTGTTGCTACTAAGCTCTTTTAGTAATGCCGCGACACTGTCCACTACAAATGGGACATTTCATCAGATCTGACTGTGCATTTACGTGTCCCTTGTTCTGAGAACTGGCCAGAGGAGAAGGGTCCTTCCACCTCTTCTTTGTCCCCTCCTGTGACCTCCTCTTCCCATGACCAATTCTGGTATCTCTAAGGGGTCCCCTTTAACTTTAAGAGCTTTGGTAAATGTGGTGGTTAATTTTATGTGTCAACTTGATTGAAACTTAGGATGTCCATACACTTGTTCAGACATCATTCTGGATGTTTTATTGAGGATATTCCTGGATGAGATTACCATCATATTTGGTTGATGGAGTAAAGCAAGTTGCCCTCTCTAATGCGGCTTGGTTTAACCAGTCAGTTGAAGGTGTCAAAGGTACAAAAAGACCGATGCTTCCCCATAAAGAATGATATTTCCCTACCTGCCTGCTCTTAGACTGGGACATCAGCTTATTTACTGCCTTTGGACATGATCTCTAAAACACCAACTCTCCCTGGTGCCCAGGTCTTCCAGCCTTCAGACAAGAATGACATCTGGGCTCTCCTGGGTCTCCAGCTTGCCAGTTCACCCTGCAGTTCTGGGACTTACCAGCCTCTGTAACCAGAAGCACCAATTCCTTAGAAAAAATATATACTTCTTTTAGGGTATATGTAAATAATATCACTTTATTAATATGTAAATAAATGTGACAGATGATAGATTGAGTTGTCAATCAATTGAGAGAGAAAGAGATCTTTAGATACATATACACCCATGTATACATCCTACTGGTTCTGTCTCTGGAGAACCTTATCGTGTTTAAGTGTCGTAACACTGCCTGTATAATTTCTGGGTGGACTTCTCTGTGTGCCTTCCTTCTCTCATCTTGGAGGCACTATGTTAATGCCAGGAAGCCTGGGTGCTCTCACTTGTACAGGTCCAGCTAGCATTCCTTGTGACACTCTCAGACCCCAGAAGGCACAGGACAGCCCAGACCTTTCATATTGAGAGCTTCCCTCAGACATTCCTCCACGTCCATTGGTGGGTTTCCTGGCCTTAATGGTCCTTAATTTACACTGTCCCATAGGAAAGCCTGTCATCTGTTTTTGCAGGCTAGGATTATTGCAATGTGCTCTATTCTGGACATTCTAAAATTGGTATTTGCTGAGTGGTGCCAGACTTCTAAGGTTTTACTAAATGCTGTCAAGTTTGTGATGCTGGAATTTTAGTAAACGCAGCCATTAAGTTAGGGAATTGTAACAGAGCTCTCGACTCTAAGGATAATGTATACCTTCATTTAGCAGTTGCACACCCTGAGTGAAGCAGTGAGCATCTAAATATGTTTCAAACTACGACTTGGTCATTAGATAACCCAATATGGTTACTTCAGTTAAGTAACATAGTAAGGTCTAAGTTTGGACTTCAATTGTCCATATTCTTTTGTTTCTGCAACCTCAACACTGGCAAAGGATCAGAGACGATAAAGACACACAGTGAAGACCAAGCAGTGAGGGGTAGTAGGCTGGAGGAGAGCCAATGAAATGGATAGTGTATTTAACTAACAACCCTTCTCCACCCCCAAGTCTCCAAGTGGTTTTGGAAGGTCTAGTGACCTTAATATGAATCTCCATTCCTTCAGCCAACTATATTCTTTACGACCAACAAAAATTGCCTGCCATTGAGTGGGGCTCACTTTCATGGTCAAGAGATGGGGTGACAGCACCTACTGTGTACACTGCTTCTGGGAAGTCTTTCTGCAACAGGCAGGTAGCTGATACATAGTGGGTGTTATTCCTTATTTGTTCCTACCTTGGTTTCCAATTGCGCTGGAATTTTTGGACACATATTCTACATGGAGTAGAGAAAGGACCCGGAAGTTCTGTGGAGGAGAAGGTATGAGGGTAGATACCCCCTCCCGTCCAGAGAGAGGGAGGAGAGAGACCCTGGCTCTGGGTGGGTTTCGAAGCTTGGCCCAGGTCACCTGTGCAGTCCTTTGATGTTAAACTCTTAGCCTCACTTAAGATCTACTGAATCAACATTTGTCCTGGGGCCCAGGGATACACATTGAACAAGCCTTGGGGATTATGCATCCTAAAGAAAAGTCTAAGAACCACAACAGAAAGAGTCCCTTTGCTCCATAACATTGACCTCACCTAAGAACACTTGAGATCTCTTGGCAAAGTTACAATACACCCCTTTCAGAAAATGGGTGCTGATTTTGTAGATTTTCGTTTTCCATCCCAGCAGTCTTAGTTGGAAGCCTGTGTATAGACAAACATGGCTTTGTGAGATCTCTACAAGATAATCAATCTTGCATGCTTGAGAATACATACATTTTTCTGGAAAGTGGGCCCATAGGTTTCAAGATTTCCACAGCATTTCCTACCCAGACAGTCCTTATACCTGCAAAACTAGACGTGATGTACTCCCAGAAAGACTGCTTTGTTTTCAACCTCTCTTTTGCATACCCAGAGCATAACAAAGCACAAGGTTTTGTTAAACTTTTGCTAAATGGTCTGATTTGTCTGCATGTCAGTTCTTTATAATTAAGCACACTTTGACTAATTTGCATTAAGTGTGCCTGCATTTTAAACTCCCCATGCTATTCGCCTTATACAAACAGAACAAAAGAACAGGAACTTCTATGCTTCTTTTTCAGTGTTAGTTACCTCTGAGGAGCATAGGTGCCTTGCTTTTCTGTGGAATAAATGAACTCTAACATCTTCTCTGATGAGAGTCACAGATTCATCTGATACCAGGTGCAGAAAGAAATCTTTGAAACTCAAGACAGATTAAGGATAAAGGAGGACCCCAGAGCATAAAGCAGATGTTGTAAGTAATCATAGAGACAGGAATTTTAATCAGGTCTTTTATTTTCAGACAATTCTGTTTTCTGGATCAATAGGGAGCTGTTGCCATCTTGAATTGCCCAGGTGAGGCAAGAATCTGTCCTACCCCACTAATCTTGGGAAATGGGGGTCTAACATCTACATCCTTTCTAAAATTTACATGGGGTGTGGTAACATACACCTGAGAAGGAGTGTACCTATTCCCCAATCATTAACAGTGTTGTATGCCAATGTAACTTCGATAAAATAAAATGTAAAGACATCTAGAAAAAAACTGCTGATCTTTTATATAATAACCTTGTAGACACAGATCCTGTTAAACTTTGAAGTTAAATAAAAGTTTTGGTTTTGGGTAGGGGGGTACATTACCTCTTCCAAGTCTTCAATATGGTAAACCATTTAATACACACAGTTGGTATTTCATAAAAACACATTAAAACAATATCCACCTGGTATGTACTGGGTGTCGTGTCCCTTACCAAGGTTGAAATGTAACACAAATGCTTTGAATGACCTGAGTTTCAACTCAAAAGGGAGGTTGAAAACCAGCCAGTCTTTCTGGGAGTATATCATTGTCTAGTTTTGCAGTTATAAAATCTGTCTGAGTAGGAAAACACTGTGGGCCCACAGAAAAATATACATAAGCATGCAAAGTTGATTCTACTTATTTACATAGGCTTCCAAATAAGACAGCTGAGATGGAAAATGAGGTTAGTTTGTAAGAGGACCAGTGATGACCCCCACCTCCTGGATCCATGATCTTGTATAATTCACATTCCTGAGCCTGGGTGGAACCTAGCTACTTTCTCTTACTAAACAGAGTATAGGAAAGTGAGAGTATTCACCTTTAAGATTAGGTAAGAGTGCCCTTCCTGGTGGTGCAGACAGTTAAAGCTCAGCACCAAGAAGCTGGCCACGGCTGCTTCAGTGCTAGTAGTTCGATCCCTGCCCCAGAGGTGACCCACATGGCGCGGCAGACCTCTCCTGACTCGCCCGCTGCTCCTCTCAGCAGTGTACTTCATCAATCTGCCTGTTCTGTCCCCCACTCAGATTATGGTGAATTCTCTCACCACCCTTGTACCCCAGTTCTGTATGCATAAATCAATAAAAATCTTTTAAAAATTAAAAAAGATTAGGTAAGAAGAGACTATGGCTTCCACTCTGCCTGTCTCCCTCTGTCTTTTCTCTGGAAGAAGCAAAATGCAGTGTTGTGAGTAATCCTGCGAGATGCCCATATGTCAAGGAGCTGTTATCTCCAGCAAGACACAGTAATGAGCCAAGCCTGCCAACAGCCGTGTTAGTGAGCTGGGCAGTGAATCCACCTAATTAAGTGTGGAAATGACTGTTGCCCCAGCTGACACCTCTTGATTATAAGCTTGTGAGAGACCCAAAGCCACAGGATTCCACTGTATCCTTATTCCTGCTCAACAGAAACTATGAGGTAAAATTTGTTGTTCACTTTAGGCTGCTACTTAGGCTATTCAGGTATGGACCAGTTGATAACTAAAATAAATGGAAATAGAGCAATGCTTGATGTTCATGAAGAAGAGTTCTGTTTCTCCAGATCATGGTAACCCTTTTAAATTCATTCTGAAAATCTGTATAGTCTTGATGTTTTACATCCAAAACCAGCGAAGAGGAGTTAATTTTGAAAACATAAGATGAGCAGAAAAATCAGTTAGACAAAACCCTGCCTTCTAGGAAGCAAAATGACCATAATTTAATAGTTTCTCCAGATCATGGTAACCCTTTTAAATTCATTCTGAAAATCTGTATAGTCTTGATGTTTTACATCCAAAACCAGCGAAGAGGAGTTAATTTTGAAAACATAAGATGAGCAGAAAAATCAGTTAGACAAAACCCTGCCTTCTAGGAAGCAAAATGACCATAATTTAATAGTTACTAAAGTTTCATAGGCACCTGACTCTATATGAAGAGCTTTATATACATCATTGCAATGAATCCTTACAATCATCCCAAAAGTTATCGACATTTCATAGCTGAGAAAATTGAGGTAGAGAGAGGTTGACTATCTTTCCTGGTGTCCATGGTTGGACTGTAAATGGAGAGCCTAATGAAATTGAAACTCATATTTTGAATTACAGCATTGTGAAGAGACCTACCAAAGACTGCATCATCGAACAATGAATCATGGATTTCTTTGCCAAGTTCACTCAATGCTATTAAGGGTAAAGATTTTCCAAAGAGCAGAAAATTCTAAACTGGGATTGTCACACTGCTCTACAGACTAGTGCATTCCATTCATGGGCAATGGTTTTGCACACTCTAGTTACAGTCACACAGCCCAGAGATTTGAGAATTACATGGACATATATGATAATGGCATTTAAATTTGTCTTCATGTTTTTCCTTTTCTTGCTCAGACGATCAGTTTGGATGAAAATCATAGAATCATAAAACCATAATCAAAAGAGGGAAAGGTGTTTGCAGCAATACAATTCTACATTACAAATGAGAAAATAGAGAAAAAATCACCAATGCTATTGTAATAGGTACAGGTTTCATGGACTCCGCCCCCACTCGATGCTGGAACTCCAAATCCCATCAGTACCAAGAAGAAACAAGCGGGGACGGCAGGGCAGAGCTGAGCAGCCAGGTTGGGATAAAATCGGACATGTGGGCTCTGGGGGGCTCCTTGGCCTGGTGGTTCGCAGCTGATCGTTTTGGTGCTCAATAGGTTTTCAGCGTGCCGGTGGAGTCCAAGTTAGCAGAACTGGTAGGACATCCTAGTTAACCTGTGTTTCTCTCCCTCTTTCCCTGGGTTATTCCTTTACCTTTCTTCTTATAAATAAATCCATTATTTAACCTTTTGAGTGTGTCCATAATACGATTGAATTGTAAGCGTGCGGGTGAAGACCCACAGACAGGCAACCCAATTCACATTGGGATGCTATGTAACACTATAAATGTGGACGTGACTTAACATTATAAGCGATCAAGGAAAGAACAATTTATATAATGAATACAGGACAGTCTACTTAAAGGCAGTGTTATGCAAACTGGTATTCAAGATGGCTGGGAGATCCACCAAAGCAAATAACCCCACAGCAGCTCACATTTTAATGCCTACCACTTGCTGGGCACTATTTCAATGGCTTTATGTAGATTAACTTATTTAACTTCTGTATTATCCTAAAAGAAGGGAACTACATTGTCAAACACTATACATGAGGAAATAAACAAAGAGGTAAAAGAAAGTTACCCTAAACAATATGTCAGAAGTGTGAGTATAAATGTTTGGGGCTTGTTGTTTTTATTTTTGCTTTTTTTTTTAATTTGATTTTTTTTTGGCATAGAAGAACTGGGGTGCAGGCCAGAGGTGCAGGCAGCTAGAGAATTCACCAGAGACAGAGCAGGGAGCAGAACTCTAAGATTTACTGAAATACATAGCGGAGGGGATCCGCAGTGAGCAACAGAGGAGAGGTCTGCTCCCTGGCTGGAGATGAACTCAGACCATGGGGTGATAGTTCTGTGACTTACCTCCTAGGCCACCAGGGAGGCTTGAGTGTGTAGAAATATGAGTAGGAATTCTAGAAGCCTTCTAACTGTGTAGCAGCACTGTAATAACATCACTACCATCTGGGCCAGTGTAGTCTACTCTACAGACAAGCATCAGAGCAGGTGAGCAGTGGGTGATGAGGCTGGTATAGTCACAGGACAAGAGGTTCATTCCATACATGATGTTTGGAGTCCATTAAGTCCAAACCATTGCGACATTCACGTATGGAGTCATGCTGAGGTGTTTATTCTAGAAAGACTGCTTTCAAAATAGTTGGTGGGATAGGGTAGAAGGCAATGACATCAGACGGTAACCTCAAATAATAGCCCGGGCTAGAAATGATTAAGATCTCCCAAACTAAAGTGGTAAAAATGGGGATGAAGGAGAATAAATTTAGAAAACGAGCTTCACTCAGAGTGCAAAAGACAGTGACCGCCGCATCACCGAATCTGGCAGACCTGCCTGTGTCCACGCCTGCCTCCAGGACACATGAATCAAAAGCTCTGGGAGGAGAGTCCAGAAATGTGAGTTTACCACCCTTTTCGAGTCACTCCGATGCACACAGCAGTTTAAGAACCACAGGTGGAGAGCTTCAGTTTTGGTTTTGGTGTTCTGAGGATTTATTTATTTATGCATATGAGAACTGGGGTATAGGCCAGAGGTTGGCAGGGGAGGTGGGTGGTGGTGAGAGGACTCATCAGAGACAGAGTGGAGAGCAGAACAGGAAGATTGAAACACACTGCTGAGGGCAGCAGCAGGCGAGACAAGAGTGGTCTGCTCACCATGTGGACATGGCTTCATAGTGCTGCGCTTTAACCCTTGTGCCGCCAGGGAGGCGGGGAGCTTTAGTTAGTAACATATGATGTAACCCCCTGGAAGATGTTCAAGGTTCCTTGCCCCCTACATCACCCTGACTTAGTAGGTCTGGAATAGTGCTCCAGCATGTATATTTTTAAAAAGACTCCCTGGAAATGTCAGTACATCCCCTAGTTAAGAACAACAGGGAAGGAAAATGGAATCTAATGTCATGACTTGGTCCTCCACAAAGAGACCCATGTTGATCTTGCACACCGACTTTTTCTGGTTTCAGCAAACTCTGATAATGTCTGTACCTGAAACTGTCTTTCCATGAAAGCCTATCCCTGCAGAAGCTCTCTCTTGTCTGCTAGATGCCTAAGGATGATCCCTCCTTTGAATTCATTCCCCTTGTGACCTCTATATATGTGTATTCCACCTAGCAAGAAAAAAAAAAAAAACAGGAAAAGTGGCACATCTACTAAATGTTTACTTCTGAAATATATCAGATAATGGTTTCAGAGTGAATGATTCAGTCCTTAATAATCACATTGTATTAGCTAGTGAAGCCAATTTAATCTCTGTTCATGGGAATATCCAAACAGCTTTACACTTGTCAGCAGTGAAATTTAAAAGATAAACCAACAACAGACGAGAGAGAGGTAGCCAGAGGCTTCATTTCAGACCTGTCTCCTTCCATCACCAGATTCATCTTTCAGCCCCTCTTAAGCCTACTGGAGTCTCCTTTTTCTAGGCTCACTCCACCCTCTGCTCATAACACACACAGATATAAGTACCCATGCTCACATTCCCATAATGGCGAAACTTTAGAAAGCGTACAACCTCTGGTGCAGACTCCTGCCTCCCAGAATCTCCCACAGGTGGGGCCTCCCTGGTGCAGCAAGGGGTTAAGTCTCAGCACTATCAAGCTATTGCCAGCCACTGGCATGAGTCTTATCCCCGACCAGAGAGCTGACCCACGTGGCGCAGCAGACCTCTCCTGTCTCCCCGCTGCTCCCCTCAGCAGTGTATTTCAGTAGATCCACCTGTTCTGCTCCCCACTCTATATCTGATGAATCCTCTCACCCCTGCACCTCTGGCCTTACCCCAGTTCTTTCTTGTATGCATAAATAAAATCAATCTTTTCTAAAAAAAAAAAAAATCTCCCACAGATATTGGCATAAAGTCTAAACTCTAACTTGCTAATGGGGAGATCATGTAATTGAAAATGGGGTGCCTGGGCTTTATTTTCCATTTTTTAAAGCCGACATGGTGCTGTACACCTGGATGCATGGCCGGTCCGGTCCAATTGCCCATATCTGGTCACATAGGTAGCTGTTGTGTTACTGCCCATATCTGGTCACACTCAACGTTTTCCCCTGATGGGTGCTTTCCTTAACAAGTGGTCACTTTCTAAAATAGAGTGAAGGAGGAGTCACACAAACCCTATGTTTACCATAACCTGTTTTTTCAAAAGTGCCTATGTATTTCTCTCCTAGAAAAATAATCCTTTATAACATAACTCAGAGAAAATGTGGATAACAGTATGTCAAGTCCAGCATTCACATTCCCATCCCCAGGCCCTGTGCAGAGGTAAAGGCTTTTGGCAAAAACCATTCTTTATACTTCCAAGAAGCTTTAAAATTAAACACATAAAGGGTGTGTCTCATGTTTCCTACTAGAATATTCTACCGTTTAAGAGCTTTCTTAACATTTCATTAATAAATCCAAGCTAAGTAAGAAAACACAACTCCAAAGTCTGAAAGTTAACGGTGAACACAATTGTGAATAAAACATGATTGCAGTTAAGTTTTTTGGCTTGACATGTAAAGTAAGTCACAATATATTTCATTTGCTTATACACCGGCAGCTAATTTGCTTGAATGATACTTTCTATTTTTTAACCACGTGTTAAAAATTATTTTGATTTGTTCCATAAGCAGTGGTAGTAAATTTATAAGATAGTTTAAGATCTGCATCTATCCTTGTTTAACTAAAAACGGTGATTATACTTTTAAAAATTGTCTTCATTAACATGAATAATGTAGATGGATAGTATTCCAACTTTGACTGAGCTATTAATAAGTAAAATAGTTGATTAAAATTGAACATGCAAAAATCTGAAGAAAAAAGAAATGCGGGCAAGTTTTAAACAAGATATAAAATGCTTTCACATATAAATTTGCTGACAAAAAATTAATTCTTTAATTAAGGATGAAGAGACACTTTGCAATAAACTCATGAGAGTGGAAGGAACCAAATATATTTCATGCTTAGTAAATTTTATTCCAGTTGTTGGCAGGTTCAAAGAGTCTAAAATATAATCACAGAGGACTGAGTCTGGGAAGGGGGGGAGTTAAGGCACCCCTGGACAGAGCTTGCCTCTATCACAACAGTCCAGCACCCACACTACTCACATCTTGCCTCTCAGCTCTTCACCTACAAAATCAAAGCATTAGGCTGTGGGTTCCCAGCCTCTTTTGTTCTCAGTAGATTGTCTCGACACCCGGAGTTCCTGCAGGTCAAGCTAAAATGTAGTCAGGCAGGTGCCTCTCACCAGGATAAAAGTCTTGGTATGAGGAACATCCTGGAAAACCAGCATCTGCTGACAACTGCAGGCAGACATTTGGGCCAGGTTAGCTTAGCCAGCTAGACCACCTTGGCAGGGAGTTGAGTGTAAATAGGGGCTAGAGATAGGTTCTCATCAGCAGGGACAATGGAGCCCCCAGGCAACATCGGAATAGGAAACCCTATTCATCCCCCCAGTTTGTGTCAGACATTTATGCACCCCCAATTCACATCCCCACCACCACTGCCATGCACATCCCTCCAGACACTCCTCCACATACATGCTTGATCCCCAATAAATGTGAGCCCTCCCTGGAAACAGTCACTGTGCTCCCTGAGGTGCAAGAGACCCTCTAGGTCTCTCTGTTGGACTTTAAGTAGTCCAAGGTCTCTGCCCATGCTGCTCCCCACCCTGCAGCCCCCTGAGCTGACATTAGTCCACCTGCACCTAAAACCCCACATGTCTGTTCCTGTACTGATAGCACCTATCAGGGTCCTTCCTCAATCTCCCCCCTTGCAGGAGCACATCAGACCAAGAAGCCCCTTCTTTGTCTACCAACCAACTGACCTTTTCCTCCAGATTAGAAAGAAAACAAGCACCCAAGAGAAAATCCTGCTGCAGAATTGCAGATTTGCTGGACTTGGGGAGACAGGAGAGTATTGTCCTTCTCTTACTCCCACTGCTAATTGTTGTTTGCTTTGCTCCCTAAGAGATTCACACCTACCTAGATAAGAGAGTTTTAAAGATGGGTGCACTCTCAAAGCTTCCTTCTTATACAAAAGGGTCAAAATGATCAAACCCTTGGGCACCCTCCACCTACTGCTCAAAAAAAAGGTCCTTAGATGGCTGGTGAGTGTAGCGAGACTAACTTGATGTGTTTATTAATCTATGTAGGCCATTCTACAGGAACCATATAGTGGCTGGTGTACATGAGAGACACTAGATGGGGTCTTCTCAGTGAGTCTGGGGGTGGGGTGGGATGGGAGGAGTGAAAGGAGGAGGGAGAGAGGAGAAACAAACTCTCCTATAAATGTTCTCATGGGGGTTCCCCCACTTAGGATTTATGTAAACCTAATTACTTCCCAAGAGCCCCCTCTCCAAATGCCATTACACTGGGGATCAGGGCTTCAACATGTGGATTTGGGGAGACATGATATAATCTATAGAAATATATTCTGCTCAGTATTTTTTCTGAGCTTGGGAGCGAGCCCACCGAAGAACACCATGTTCCTCCACACCGCAGCTCACTGGAGCACAAGGATAAGGCCCCTGACTCTGACTCTGGGGCTAGGTATAGATAGCTGTATTTGGCTCATAAACCTGAACCCAGATCTCCCATCTGCTCTTCACCTACAATAGCGGTGATATTCTGGGGGCATTTTGTGCCCCTTGTCGTCCTGTGGAAGACTCTTCCTGACCACTCCTCCCTCCGCACATGTAGGACTGGGAACATCTTTAGCCATATGCTCCAAGTAAGCGAAGAATCTGGGTTTCTTTTGGGATATTTTGCCCTTCCTGTGTAAAGGAAGCTGCTGCTGGTGGTCCATCACAACTAGCCTGCAGTATTTTTTTTTTTAAAGAATTGGGCCCTCCCTGGTGGTGCAGCGGGTTAAAGCACCGCACTAAGAAGCTAAAGCCACTTCAGCATGAGTTCGATTCCCGCCTGCCCCGGAGGAGACCACATAGTGCAGCAGAGACCCGCCTGCTGCTCCCCTCAGCAGTGTACTTTGATGATCTGCCTGTTCTGCTCCCCACTCTGTCTCTGGTGAATCCTCTCACCGCCCCTGCACCTCTGGCCTGTACCCAATTCTGTATGCATAAATAAATAATTCTTTTTTTATAAAAATTTATTTATGCATACAGAACTGGGGTACAGGCCAGAGGTGCAGGGGCGGTGAGAGGATTCACCAGAGACAGAGTGGGGAACAGAACAGGCTGACTGACTGAAATTCACTTCTGAGGGAAGCAGCCGGGAGACCAGAGAGGGCTGTTGCCCCACGTGGATCACCTCGTAGCCAGGATGGAACTCGCACTGAGGCTACTGTGGCTAGCTTGCAGTGCTGCACTTTAACCTGTTGCACCACCAGGAGAGCCCTCCCCTGCAGTATTCTACACACACCACAGCTCTCACAGATACTCTCCACAGTGTAGCATGAGCCGCCTTTCACACAGCACAGGCGTCTTCAGAAATCACAGACTGTGTGACTCCCCAATATTCAAGGGAAGGCCATGGGTAGAAAAAACAAGTAAATAAGCCACACATCCTTCAAAGAAAGGGCCCAGCCCCCGAGAGGGGCTCAAGAGGGACAATGATGTTAACAATCATGTGTTCAGCCAGAAGCATGACCTTACCTCTGAAAAATCCTAACTCAACAAGTAAGGAATTAGGAGAAATTTTATCTCAACTAATGAGATAGAGGGTATAACCCTAAACTGATTAATTCAAGTGTTCATTTATGTATCAAGAGCTCAAGAGCCTTTTATACTGTAGCATCCATATTGTGCTAACACTCAGGGTTGCTTATACCCAGTCACTCCGTGACCAGCACGGTTCCAAGCATTATATCCATTGAGACACAAGATTTAGTAAGAAAAAGAGGAACATTTATTCCTGTACACGCTTTTCAAGAACAAGAAATACAGGTCCTCTCTGGTGGCACAAGGGGTCAAATCTCAACACATTGAGGTGATCCACAGCCACTGCAGGGCAAGTTTGAATCCCATCCAGGGAGCTGACCCACACAGCACAGCAGACCTCTCCTGTCTCCTCGCTGCTCCCCTCAGCAGTGAACTTCATTGATCTGCCTGTTCTGCTCCCCACTCTGTCTCTGGTAAATCCTCTCACCCCAGCCCCACACCTCTGGCCTGCACCCCAGCTCTTGTATGCACAAATAGATTAATCTTTAAAAATAAAATAAGAAATCCCTCACTCCGGCTGCCTGAGTGGGTTTTCACATTTCAGGAGCCAGATTTTCTCATGGTCCCCTCCCTACACCTATCAGTGAAAAGAGGAAATGAAATTAATATGCTTCACTTAGGTAAACCAGGCTTCATGTCTGAGTTCCAATGGACAGTCAGCACTGAGGGAGTGGGTCGCCAATAGTGTCTACTGCACTTACGATCAAAACTCACAGGTAATGTCAGTGAACACTGGAGGGAGAACACAGGCTCGCCTCTCACATCCAGCTAACCCCACCTCTCCCCTGATGTGTCTCGGGGGCTAGGTAGGTAGGAGACAGTGACTCAAAAAAACATTTGGGATATTATCAGCTGCGTCAGCACACTGAGAAAGAAAGGCAGTGATCACATTTAATTAAATTATGTAAATCCTTTCCCAAATGGCTGGTGCTCTTGTTTCCTTTCATAAAAGGATGAAATGAACAAATAAATTATAGCACTATTCAGATTCCTTTCCTAGGGAGTTGTCACGTGGCCCTTGACAATGCATGCTGAGGGCAGATATAGAGCTATGGCTATAATAGAATTTCAGCAAGACAGAACCAGCCAGCCTATAGCAAGGTTTAAATTAGATGTGTTTCTGCCAACACAAGAGGAAATCATTTTGCTGTTCTGACAGCTCCTTTGCTGCAGCATTTATGTAGAATATACACAGTTACTCAAGAAATGTTGGCAGTGATGTTCTTCATATTAATTAGATAAGGACCATCTGAAAATGCTAAAATACATCCCATTTTCAGCTAACAATTAAAAATCATTGCATACTAATAAGGCTCTTGAAACATTTTCTTTAAACATTTCAATTTCCATTAACCATATTAATCAAATTTAAGTTAAAATAAAAATAGATGATGTTGCTGCCCATTTTGTGGCTGTGATTTTGAGAGTCAATTTGTAAACTGTCTCAATGAATGCAGGAGACTTTTCAGGTAAACTTATGGTATGTGGAAGGCACAGTGATGGGGGGAAAGTGTGAGATTTCAACAGAGAAGACTCTGAAGTTTTATATCTGCTACCTAACTGTTTCTCACGCAGGTCAATCCTTTATGTTCAAACTGCTACTCATTTATCATCTGCAGTGAAGTTTGTATAATCTTCTCAGTGCTATTCCTGGCACACATTAGGTGCTTGGGGATGATAAGTAGGAATCGTTATATGGGCCTGAAATAACTCGTATATACTTGCTACTAGGGTAAGTAATTTGGGTCTAGAAATGCAGGTGGTACTCACATTTTTATAGTCATGTAGTTTAAAGTTTTCTAAATGAGTAAGAATGCAGAGTAGAGTCTAAAAGAGCAAATTCAGAATTTCTTGTGAGATAGAGTTTATGTATTGGCTTGGCTTCTATAGTGCCCACATGTCTGGTCATTATTCTGGATGTTTCTAAAAGGAAATTTTTAGATAAAATTAATATTTAAATCTGTGAACTTTAAACAAAGCAAATTATTGTGCCTAAGGTGGGTGGGCCGTACACAATCAGTTGAAGGCCTGAATCGAACAAAAGAATGGACCTCCAAGTGAGCAAGAGGAGAGTCTGCCAGCCCAACCCCTTCAAGCTAGAACTGCAGCATCAGCTTTCCTGGATGTCCAGCCTGTCACCCCATCATGCTGATTCTGAACATATCAGCCTCTAAGTCACCTAAGTCACTTTCTTAAAATAAATCTCGTCTACATATACCTCTTCTACTGACTCCTTTTCTCTAGGGAATCCTGACTAATACACCCCTTCAGGCCAAAGCTAAAGTATATGTGTGTAGGACCGGTGGCATTTCTGATATTGGCATCCAGACCCCAACCTCGTAGAAGCTGCTCTCAAGTGGCAAGGCTCTGATTGATGGAAAAAAAGTGAACTCTACAAATTCCTAGAGAACCAAAGCCAAACCCAACAACTGTCATTAAGACCCCTCTGAAGGACACCATAGTCTATGAAATAACAGAGGTTGAAAGCCCGATTCTCTAATTTCTCCAAAAAGCTTGCCTCCCTTAATAATATTGACTTTTATCTCCATTTTATAATTCATTCAAGTGTTCTTATCATAAGATATCACCCAGCTGCATGGATTCTCCTTTCCTCCTATACACTGTTTATCTATCAATCTATGTACCTATCTACTTCCTTGTTTATTACTAATGTTGCCTCTACTTTCTTGTTTATTACCAATGTTGCCTCTACTTTCTTGTTTATTACCAATGTTGCCTCTACTTTCTTGTTTATTACCAATGTTGCCTCTTAGTTGCTGGGTTTTGTTTTTCCCTAAAAAAGAAAGCAACTTGTTTAGGATTGTATCTGTAATTCCTAATAGCAAAATTGGGCCTACTTTTTAGCTAATTTGTGGGAATATATACAACCCTTAAAACATTAGTGCTTACTCTTTTGGAAGTAGCCCATGTTGGGTCAGGATAAAGTGTATGAGTTGGATTTAATTGCTTCATTTAAATAAGGACAAGAAAAGGGGGGAACAGAGAACTTAATGTTTATCTAGTCCCGGGAGTTTATTTCTTTGAACCTAATCCACAATACCAAACTCATAGTAAAACTGTGTTTCCCAGTCAGCCTAGTGGTGATGAACACATTTATATTAAAACAAACCTATAGAATGCCAAAATAACTGTTCAGTTGTCTTTTGAACTGGAAACCAGACTGTGTAAATATTACCAGGTCACTTGTGTAACATCAAGGTCCTGTGACTTAGAATTAATTCCAGAGTCTTCTACAGGTTAACGCTCAGTGAAATAGCATATTATTTGTGAAGAACATATTTATACTCCATCTTACTACTAAGGATGAAAATGGACATTACTGTGAGAATTTTTAAAAATCCATTTTGAAATGTCTACAAATGAAATGTTCAAGGTATAGATCATGGGAGAACTATCTCTTAATCTGAAAATTGTGCAATGTTTAGGCATAAGCCTTGAAGGTTATCAACATCATATTAACCTTTTAAGAAGAGTGTGAATACTTCTATTCTCAAGTCTTGTGGGGGGGAAAAAAACACAACTGTGGCTGGCAGAATTCTTAAGATATTTCTCCAAGATTTCATCTTCTTGTCCAATTATAGGCTATCTAGGTAGGTCTCAGAAGGGAATTTGCAGGTGTAATAGAGTTTAAGGACCTTAAATTAAGGAAAGCAGCCTGCATTGCCCAGGTGAAGCCTATCCAATCATTTGATCCCTTCAGAGCAGAGAAAATTCTCTAGGTAGAGTTAGAAGAGAGAGGAAGCCAGAGATGAGTCAGAGAAAATCAGGGGCAGCTCCATTAACCTTTCAAGGTTGATAATGACCCGGTCCACACGACCAAGGGGCCCCAGTTCTACAAACACCCACCCAAGTAGAACTAAATTCACCCAACAAACTGAACGAGCTTGGAAAGATTTCATCCTAGACTTTTAATAACTCCTGGTACAGTATGGAAGGAAAGCGTATAGAAATTTAAAATATATTTTCACCACTACAAAAAGATCAGAAAGTAGGAGAATGCTTTCACTTTCCATCCCTTTTTTACTTTCCTTCCCTTTTACTTTTCTAGAAAAACTAGAAATTGAGCTCCATAGGCTCAAATTGCCAAGTATGGCCCTTCACTGACCCCTCGTAAGGAGAGGGATATCCCTTCATTAGGAAGAGGAGGTCACTTAGGCTCCTGTGACCGGATCCTGCTGAGGGAGCACATGTCCTGCAAAGACCTCGCAGAAGGACTCCCTCAGGCTGGGCAAAGACACTATACAAACCACCTCCGGGTAAGCTTAGGCTCCCCAGACAACCAGCCACCTCAAGATACACCACAGTGCAATGTTGAAATGCTGCATTTCTTACATCTACAGTGTGGAGGGGAAAAGATTTCATTCCTAATATGTCACAAAAGTCCTGTCCCTTGTTTATTTTATTTGCTCTCTTAATGTTTATTTTCACATCAATACATGGAGAACTGAAAATCATCTTAAGATTTATGTAATATTCTTTTGGATAGATGGTCCATAATTTTTATTAATATCATATTTTTGGGCTTTGCAGTTAAATTCAAATTTTCATTATTATAAACAATTGTTCTGTCAAGCTCCATTATCTTTACCATAATGAATGAGTAAGTCAAGGTGACCTGTGCTTTGCAAAGCCAGGAAGCTGAGAGGCATAATTGATGGAGCTCAATTTTGTATCTCACTAAAGACTAAATGGTCTCTATGTAAGATCTGCAATGGCAGACAGTCTCCACAAAGCTTTGTGATAACTTGATTTCTCTTACTTATTTCTTGATGCATTTTAGTTTACTTTCCTCAAAGAGAGTAACAGCTTGAGAGCAAGGCAGCAAATACATTGATTTTCATAGTGTCAGGCTTGCTCCATGTTCAGCAAATACTAAGCACATAAAATATATAGAATGATTTTTCACAACTGTGCTTATTTTGTGAGTTAAGCACACATTATCCAGAAATAATCATCTTTTTAACATGAACCAGACTTAACTTTCAAATTATAGTATAACTTGGATTTTCCAAAAACTACAAACCTGTGATAATTCAGTCTTCTTTCTAAAAGCTAAAATTTGATTTAATGACATGTATTTATTTGATTGCAACTTATGAAGGCTGTTGGACTATAAATGCACTTTCTAGGACCAACAAGGATGATTTTCCTACGGAAGCTGTGTGTCTGAATTTTTTCAAGTCTCCCCCTTCACAATTCAATAAATATATGTGCTTTAACTTGATTAGCTCATATTTTACTGCTCAACCATTTTCTTTTTATTAATGATCAATTCCCAGGGGTTGAATTTACTTAAATATACAAAATTATATCTCCAAGAAGACATGTCAAATACATTTATACTTACCAAAAAAAAAAAAAGGCTAAAAATTGAACAAAGTATTGGAAGGAGGGAAATCCATTATAGCAAAATGTTGTTATATAAAAGCAAACAAATTAAATATTTTATCAAATTTTTCCTTAATTAGATGTGGCCCATTCGCTCCTGACTGGTTTGTGGTCTCATTTAATGTCACATTAACCTGGAATTTTCAAATACACAGTCAGTGTGTCCTATTACCTGGCTTCTGGCCTCCTTTGTCCTGATGTGGGCAGACAACCAATGTGAATTCCCAAGAATGGAGAATTATTATCTCTGAGTATCCAGGAATGATCTCTTAATGTAGATGTTAGCTTGATCATCAC
>NW_004567106.1:64565162-64586887 GCF_000260355.1 Condylura cristata | reverse complement strand
AGACACAATGAGCATTATATGATGACCAAGGATCTAATACAACAAGAAGATATAAAGCAAAATAATTACAAAATAGCAGACTTTGATAACCGAACTGAGATTTCTGAAATGGTGGGAGAAAAGGAAGACTGGTCAAGGGGCAAAGGGACGAGGCAAGGGAGTGCCATCTAACTGGGAGAAGGCACAGTGTCAGGGGGCACTTCAGCCATCGTGGGGGCTGGCCGTGCAGGCACAGTACTGCTGAAAACGGATTCCAGTTAGCAGGCCTCTCACCCAGGCTTCTACTCTTTCTATTTCTCTTAACAGAAGCTCCAAAGCCTATCTTCACACATATTCTTCAATGAATATAGAACCCAGGAAAAATCACAGCAGGCAAAATTCCCACTCAACCTGTTGTAGGTGCATTTTCTATTCAAACTGAGAGCAGATTGGAAAGGGAGAGATGTAAAAAGGAAGCAATTCAAAGTGATGTGTACTGCAGGGAAGAAAAGTCTGACAGTTCTTTTGCAGGGATTAGGAATAAGGAAAGGATTATTTCCTCTCCCCCCAACAGTACCCACCCCCCCACACACAAGGCATTAGCTTTTTTAACTTCAAATTTCATAAAAGCCCCAAATGGTGAAACTGTCTGTTCTTAAAAGGTATCCATGAATCTCCCTGTGGCCACCAATAGTTTAGAATCCCCAAATACTATCTTCCCAATTGTTCTGTCCCCCAAAGAATTGAAATTCAGTAAGCATCAATATAAAGAGAAACTGGTGACTACATGAAAGATTAAAAATAAAAAAAAATGGGTCATGATTTTAACTGACTTTTCAGGATTAGTGGAGTGAGACAAAGAAAAAAGTGCTCTATGCCTGGAAGGGCTTTACCTTTTGCTTTTGACCTCTGGAGTTTTCCCTGGGATGTACTTAAATACCAGAGGAGACCTTGCATTGTGCTAGGATTTTCTCCGCTGAGCTCTAGACTGGGTCCCTAAGTACGGCTAACAGGTGCATCTTAAATGATTATAAAATAAATAAACAAGAAAAATCTATCTGAACTATTTGGTTTTCCAGTCTGCCTCAGCATAGGAAAAAAACACACAAATATCAAAAATACAAGGATATATATATAAACACAAAAAACATATTTACTGTATACAGAAAGGAAATCGGTATCAATACAAGTCAATAAAAAAGAGATGAAACATAACAATGATCAGGTTTTCACTTTTTTTTTCTTTTTGGTTTATATTGGTTTTATTCAAAACCTGCTCTCATCATGGTAAATTATTATTTCCTCCTCAGCATCCCTATAAAAACAACAAAATTTGTACAAAAGTAGAGAGGCTATTGCAACAAATCTTTATTTATCCACACTATTCAGTGATACTCAGCTTGGAGCCTCCATTGTTCCTCCCAGCATCTCCACTACTTACTTAGTTTTTAAGCAAATTTTAGATATTTCCCTTTATAAAATATATCCTTTAAGAATGTATAAAACCAAGGGCCTCACTCATGGACAGGGGGTAAGCACAGCAGTATGAAGCTATCTGCAGCCACAGCCACTGCAACACGAGTTCAATTCCTGGCCAGGCTGCTGACCCACAGGGCGCAGCAGACCTCTCCTGTCTCCCCACTGCTCCCCTCAGCTGTGCGTTTCAGTGGCTCTGCCTGTTCTGCTCCCCACTCTGTCTCTGCTGAATCCTCTCACCCCCACACCTCTGTCCTATACCCCTGTTCTTGTAAATATAACTTAAAAAAAAAAAAAACTTTTTAAAAAAATACGTATGGGGCCCTCCCTGGTGGCGCAGCGGGTTAAAGCACATCACTAAGAAGCTTAAGCCACTTCCGCATGAGTTCGATTCCCGCCTGCCCTGGAGAAGATCCCCCTGGCGCGGCAGACCTCTCCTGACCCGCCCGCTGCTCCCCTCAGATCACTTCGGTGATCTGCCTGTTCTGCTCCCCACTCTGTCTCTGGTGAAGCCTCTCACCCTCAGCAACTCTGGCCTGTACCCCAGTTCTTATGAATAAATAAATTTTTAAAAAATATTAAAAAATAAATAAAAATGAAAATGTCATACCCAACAATACTTCTTAAAAAAAATATGTATGAACACAAAAGGAAAAATACCGGGTGGTTTCTCTCATAGCAGGAATATAACAGAACAGGTGAGAAAATAATGATAATGATGAATAGCTATATACCAGTGACATTTTGTGGGATAGAGCAGGGAATGGGATCAAAAACAGTGGGAGAAGGGAAGTGCACTGGACGATGGTGATGGCACATGGGTGATTTGGTGGTGGGAAACCCAAGGGGATTGCAACTGAGATGGAAAAATGCCCAAAAATATGTAAAAATAATTATAAAATTTTAAAAAGAATGTATAAACACAATAACATGATCACATTTCAGGTAATTCAGGCTATTTTACAATGATTCCAGCAGAACCCAAACGAAATCCATGCACTGCATTTGTTTCATGCCCTGAAATAGACTGTCATCAATAGATAGCCCCTTCATTTCTTGACGCCTTCTCATGTAATCTATTTGTTAAAGCCACTGCAGGGTCAGTGACCTCACAGAGTTTATCACAAACTGAATTTTCCCCTTGCCTCTCTGTGATGTCATTTGACATGCTCCTCTTTGTCCTGCATACACTGTAAATTCCTAGCTAGACCTAAAGACTTGATAGGATTCACATTTTGAATTGGGGTCTACAATGTTTGCTGGCTGGTATTGCTTGCTTCCGTGGAGACAAATAACATCTGTTTTTCTTTCTTTTATTTTACTACCAAATTATAATTACTGTCTAGTTTCCTCATTTTAGTAGTTGCAAAACTAGTAATACTTCAATTTTGCCTTTTTTTTTTTTCATTCATACATTAGCTAACATGTCTCCTTGAAGGTACCTTTCACTATCTGAGACATTGGAGGGGGAGGAGAACATAGTGGACTAAGGCGTGGGACTATGGGTACTTCAGTCAACCCATATACACATAAATAATAATTGTAAGACATTAAGTTTTGGGCTCTTCTCAAAAGAAGCAATAGATAACATTGAATATATTATACTCACTCAACTCCATCATTTCAAGTGAACATTCACTTAATGAATATTTCTACGCTACACAGACAACACAGGAAGTTGTTTAACCTTCTTTTATGAATGTTCTCCATTACTTGGACATACAGCGCCAGGTCTCTGGCAACCAGGTCTCAGTTGGTGGCATTTAGTCTTCGCATGATATTTCCATTGCAAAAATGTTTCAGAGAGAAGCCTAGGGCAAGTGACTCTGTATATTTTTTTGATGAGGGTGCTTTGATGAATAAAATAGAACTTGTAAAAATTTTTTAAAAATACAGCAATTACAATTTAAAAGCAACATCTGTGATAAAAGTCAGGTAAAGTTTCTGAAGACAGAATCAATACAAACAGAAGACATAATAATTGTTTTCAAGAGATTAAGTTTTGGGGCTGCTAAGATGAAGCAATATATACTCTTGAATATTTTATACTCAACGCCATCATTTTAAGCAAACATTCACTCTCATATAAATATTACTACACTAAATAGAGAACACAGAGTTATTTAATATGCTTTTATGAAGATGCATAGCTCTCCATTGCTTGGAAATACGGGGTCTGCACCAAACTCTCTGTTGGTTGGTATTTGGTCTTCCCAATATATTACAGTTGCAAAAATGTTTCAGTGACACTCATAGGGCAAGCATCTCTGTACACTTTTTTGATGAAGGTGCTTTGATGAATAAAATAGACCTTGTAAAAATTTTTTTTAAATCCAAAATTAAAATTAAAAAGCAATGTCTGTGATAAATATCAGGTAAATATTTCTGAGAACAGAATCAGTGAATTAGGATATAAATCTAAAATTCGCTGCAATGCATTGAAGTGCTACAGAGATGAAAAATATGAAAGTGGAAAAAAACAGAATCAATGGAAAAATTACATTTGTGATGAAAGTTGCAATAGACTATTACAATCTGGGGGAAAAGCAATATTTGAAGAGTTAGTGGTTGAGAATATTGAAAATGGATGAAAGATGAATCATCAGAGTGTGTACATAAATACCAGATATTTAATTAAAAGGCCTTGCTAGACACATTTTTAGCAAAATGGCAAACACCAAAGACAAAGAAGATCTAAGTGAAAGAAAAGAAAGATCACCTACGAAAAAGCTACAATTACTCTGACAGATGCTTTTGCAGCTGCACTAATGGAAACTAGAAATGAAGTTAAATGATATATTCAATGGGTTGACAGAAAAACAATGTTAACCTAAAAGTTGCACAGCCAGGAAAAGCTATCTTTCCAAAATGAAGGCAAAATGAAAATTTTTTAAGTTTGAAGAAATATGATCCTGATCCTGAGGCATTTTACCAATATTGTTTTCTCACAGGAAAAATCTGTAAAAGATATACTTTGGGAAGAAATAAAATGTGCCCAGAAGAAGTTCTAATATGAAAGGAACAATAAGCAAATAATAGCTGTAAACATGTGGAGAAGCATGTCACTATGGATATGAACAAAATGAGAATATTCTATGGTTTGTAAGATTTGTCAAAATAAAATCATATTAAACTACCAGATAATATAATGATATTTGGGGAATGCATTAGTTGAGTCAAAATCTTCTAAGCTGTTTGTTTTCTACAAAGGATCAAGATATGGATTGATTTAAGAAACATGTATCTATTAGAATTTGAAGAATAACTATTAGTAACCTAAAAATAGAACATACAATTTCCAAGCCAATAAAAAGAAAAGAAGAAAATACATTCAATCTCAGATAAACAGTGGTAAAAGAAACAAAATGTACCACAAATAAGATATGGAAATAAAATTAATAATCCAAGTAATTTAATAAATTAAAGATTATACAGTAAAAGAAAAAACCTAAAATTTTTCATTGTCCACATCTCGCTTATGAGACATACACAAATCATAAAAACAGAGAGGCTGAGAAAAAAGAATGAGAAACTGTATACAGGCAAATGCCACCTGAAATGAGGCTGTCATTGTTTTCAGATAAATACGATTTAAGGCAAAAAGCATTAATCAAGACAAGATTTCAATGCACCAAAAGGATATGTCAATTGAAAAACAGTTAAGATCAAGTTAAACCACAGAAGCTTGATTAACAAGTTTAATCAATGGATTGATACAGAACCACGGTCAGCATTCTAAATTGCATTCTTCTGCAACATAAATGGTATTTATGGAAAATTCCTACACTAAACTATGAAAAAAAAATGGCTAATGCGCACACACGCACACACAAACAACAACAAACAAAAGAATTGGGGGAGAATATATACCATATTTTTTTTATACTCAGTGCAATTAATTTAAAATAAAATAAATTACTTAAAAGAACACTTCCCCAAAAAATCATAATGGAGCAAAATAACACATACAACAAATAATAAGACTACTCCTTATTAAAAATATATTAGTGGCCCTCTTTGGCGGTGCAACAGGTTAAAGTGCAGCACTCTGAAGCTAGCTGCAGCTACTTCAGTGTGAGTCCGATCCCCAGCCAGGGAGGTGACCCACATGGAGCAGCAGACCTCTCTTGTCTTTCCCACTGCTCCCCTCAGTAGTGTACTTCATTGATCTGCTTATTCTGCTCCCCACTCTGTCTCTGGTGGATCTCTCACCACCTCTTCATCTCTGGCTGCACCCCAGTTCTTTATGCATAAATAAATAAATCTTTAAAAAAAATTAGTGTAGATAAAGTTGTTCTTAAATGGAAAATGTGTCTTTAATACTTTAAAAAAAATGAATATAAAAATAGTGAATTATGGCCAATGTAAAAAGTGAGACTAACTCATAAGTACCGTGGAAGGAAAGGCTTTGCTATAGTTTAAATATCTGTGTCTCCCCAAAACTCATATGCTAAAACCCTGACTCTCTAAGGGGATGCTATTGTAGGTGAGACCTGTGGGAGGTAGTTAGTCTTGAGGGTGAAACCTTCATGAATAGAATGAGTTCCTTTAGAAAAGAAGCCCCAAAGAATTCCCTAGTCCCTTCCATACTGTGAAGACACAAGAAGTCACCTGAAGGGACAGGAAGCAGGCCTTCAATAGAAGCCTACCAGTTGGTGCCTTGATCTTTCATTCACCACCCTCCGAACAATGGGAAATAAATTAATCAATAAATTTCTATTGTTTATAAAGTCATCTAATTTGTGGTATTTCAGACACACAGATAACTGGGAAGCCATATGACAACTTTGAGTTAGTTAGAATTTTCCTCCCTAGTCCTTTCTTCTCTGCTTTTAAATTGCAAATCCCAAGAAAAATATTTCTCAAGTGACTCCAAGTAGTTGAGATAGTTGGAAAAACAGAACTCTAAGAAATATAAACCTTCTAATCTGATCAAAGAAATGGTTGAATATGACTGACTGTCAAGATGAATTACAGTTGTTAGGAAATAAAAGAAAAATTCATGAAGGGATGTTCACAAACCATCTCCACTGAGCTTTGCAATTTATTCACAGGTCCAACAAAATGAACCCTAGAACCACAAGAGAGATTCCTTTTTTGTAAATGCAGCTTTATTGACTTCCTTTAATTGAAAGCACCAATATTTATGAGGCAAAAATTTCCAATCGCTTCTTACAACATCACTTGTTTTGTTTTATATGAGATTAAGCCACGAAGATCTATTACTGAATATGCATTTTACATATAATTTAAGCACTTTCTCTTTCCTAAAAGTAAAGCTTTACCCCAGTGGCATCCGTTACTTGTAGTCATTGTTGGGGAAACAAGTGTGACTATTCTTATGGTCAGTGAAGATGTTTTCAGGTACATGTATTCCACTCTAAAAAAAAGGAAGAATAGGGCCCTCCCTGATGACGCAGCGGGTTAAAGCACAGCACTAAGAAGCTAAAGTCACTTCAGCATGAGTTCAATCCCCACCCGGAGGTGATCCACACGGTGCAGCAGACCTCTCCTGACCCGCCTGCTGCTCCCCTCAGCAATGTACTTCATCAATCTGCCTGTTCTGCTCCCCACTCTGTCTCTGGTGAACCCTCTCACCACCCCTGCACCTCCAGCCTCTATCTCAGTTCCATGGGCATAAATAAATAAATCTTTAAAAAAAAAAAAAAAAAGAAAAGAAAAGGAAGAATAGAGAGAAAGATGGAGTCAAGAGAGAGTTTGAGATTGTATCTGGAAAGAAATTTCAACATTCAGAAAAAGGTACAAATAGAAAAACAATCAAAAGACACTCACAGTCATTTATCATCAGGAGAATGCTAATATAAACCGCAAGACGTTACTACCTGCATTTACAGAATGACTAAAAGGAAAATCAGACATTGGTCAAGATGTGGACTAACAGTTGTAGGAATGCAAAGTAGCACAATCACTTGAAAACACTCTGGAAGTTTCTTATGAAATTAAACATATGACATAGTGATTCCACTCCGAGGTATGAGCCTGGAGAAATAAAAACAGGCATCAATGGAAAGATCTGGGCAGGAATTTTCATAGTGACTTTATTCATAATAGCATGGAATCGGTAACACTACTGGCAAGGCCCTGAGTTAAAACAAGGTGATGATGCACCACTCCATTTATATAAAACTCTAGAAAGCAAAAAGTACTCTGAAGAAACATAAAACTAGTGGTTGGTTGGGAACAGAGTCAGAGAGGTCTTGAATGCAAAGGAACATTAGAAAACTTTGAAGAGAAGTTAAATATCCTGCATCGTTACTGCAGTAATCACTACATGGATGTTTACAACTGTCAAAACTCATCAGTTTATAACTAAAGTGGATGAACATTATTGAATGTGAATTATGCCTCAAGATTTGTTGGTTTTTTTTTAAGTTTTAAATACAAATACACAGAGATTGAATGTACTGGGAAAGAATGAAGAAGGTGGTGAGGGAACTGAAAGAGAACACGTGGTTTTGCTTTGGAAACTTGTAAATTAGACGTAGGTATGTTAACTGCAATAGAAAGGAAAAGAGGAATCCAGTGCCCTGTGCTCTGAATCATGTGACAAGACATCTCTAGTGCATTGTATCAAGCCTTCATCCTTGTTTGTTCTGAACAGCTATTTTATCCATGATTTAGACTCTTTCTATTCTAATATTTTAGGATTCCATATTTGACAATAATGCATTGAAATTTATTTATCAAGACTACAGAATGTTCAGAGCTAGAAAAGATGGCTCACTAATACCTGGGAAGACAAACCCAGAACTGAAATCAGTTTGACATACAGGAACACTGGGCTGAATTCAACAAGGTGAAATTTAAAAAATAAATCTGAAGTTAGGTTGAAAAATTCAATTATGCAAACATGGTTCTTGGATAATTTGGCTTCTGTTAAGTAATGACAATATTTTCCAAAGGAGAAACAGCCATTGTAATAGACTATCTATGATTACATTAATATAAAATGCTACAAAGTGCAAACTAATCTACAGTGACATTGGTGAGAGGTAGAGAGACTCTTAACAGAAAAGGAAGAACATTAATCAACTTTGAGGTAGTGAATCTAAATGTAAATATATTTAAAAGATGTAGTATAACAAATAAATATATATTACAAATATATAACTATGGCAGAATGAGTGAGCCAGGTTGTCAATTATAACCTGTACAACAATTATTAGTACAACAATTATAAAAAATTCCATACAAGTAGTCAACATGAAGGGAAATAAAAATCCAGAACATTAAGGGCTCTCCCTGGTGGCACAACAGGTTAAAGCACAGCATTATGAAGCTCTACGAAGCTTCAAGTTCTCAGCAGCACAAGTTCGATCCCGGCCAGGGAGCTGACCCACATGGAGTGGCAGACCTCTCCTGTCTCACCCACTGCTCCCCTCAGCAGTGTATTTCAGTAGATCGGCCTGTTCTGCTCCCCACTCTGTCTTTGGTGAATCCTCTCACCCACCACAATTCTGGCCTGTACCCCAGTTCTGTAAGCATAAATAAAAAATCTTAAAAAAAAAATCCAGAACATTACAAGTTATACTCACATTGAGTTCTATGCTAGTGAGACCACATTTAAAATGTTGCATTCAATTATGAGTGTCAGATTATACGGAGGTTACCTATCAGGAGAAAAATCTGATAAAGACTCTGTATTGTATGTCATAGATTATAAGACTAAGAGAGAAGAGTCATTACTTTATAAAATCTGAACCATTGCAACCATCTGCAGCCATTACAACAGGAACAGTAATAGAAAGTGTGCTGTTTTTAAAGTTAGGACAGCAATGGTTTAAAGTGCAGCACTATGAATTTGTTCTCAGCTACTGCAGTTCGCTCCCCCACCAGGGAGATGACCCACATGGCACAGCAGACCTCTCCTGTCTCCCAGCTGCTCCCCTCAACAGTGCATTCCAGTTGATCTGTCTATTCTGCTCCCCACTTTGTCTCTGGTGAATCTCACCTCCCACACCTCTGACCTGTACCTTACTTCTTGTGTGCATAAATAAATACATCTTTAAAAATAAAGTAAAAGTTAGGAGCAATATAAGTTACAAAGAAATAAAGACAACTATGTCAAATACAGCAGCTAGTTTATAGTACTATAACCTTCTTGATGTACCATATAACATGTCATTGGATGTAATGGTGCAAAGAAGCATGGCCGCATTACAGGGATCATAACAATAGTCTCATCATTTGCTGAGAAGTGGAACTAGATGTCATTGATTAGAAAATTAAGATAGTGGAATGTGCCCTAGCTTTAATGATGGAAAATAACTGGAGAGGAAAGGAAAAAAATACAGGGACAGAGAAAGGTAATATGGGGGAAAAGAGAGGACATGATACAGAAGATAAAGGAAACAGAGTCAAATGTGTCATTTACCATAAGACCTCCAACTTAGCAAAAATATAATTCTTGTTAAAGGATAGTATGTACATTAGCCTGGCAAAGTTAGAATGCTTTAATATTGGGGTACATGATTTAATATTTGACTACACTCAGTAAATATTAGTAGGTGATGGTTTCAAACACATTGTGGTTTAGTCTTGTTTTCCCAGTCCACATCATTAATAAAGGGAAATAAATAAAGAAAATAGAGCCATAGAATTTCCCCATGTGATGAAGACAACAGTTCTGTGAAGAAGAAAGAAAGAAAAGTGGTGAGAGAATATTGAGACAGAAATGACCAAAAAGATGAAGTAGAGTCATTGTCAAACCCAATTCCTATTTGGGTTTGATAAATTTAACACTCAGCCCTAATTTGTGTGTCTAAGGGAAAATTAAGAGGAGGAAATAACTGACAAAGAGTTTATGGAGAGTAGAATAGCATTAGACAAACATCAACAGCTTGCTAAAAGAAATGATCATGGAGCCCTCCCTGGTGGTGCAGTGGGTTAAAGCACAGTACTAAGAAGAAGAAGCTACTTCAGCATGAGTTCCATCCCTGCTTGCCCCGGAGGAGATCCACATGGCGTGGCAGATCTCTCCTGACCCGCCCGCTGCTCCCCTCAGCAGTGTACTTTGTCCATCTGCCTGTTCTGCTCCCCACTCTGTCTCTGGTGAATCCTCTCACCCTCCACATCTCTGGCCTGTACCCCAGTTCTGTACAAATAAATAAATAAATCTTTAAAAAAAGAAAAGAAAAAGAATTGATCATGTAAGAAAGGGATGACCTTTCTAGTAGATCCTATATGTTGAAGTAGACCATTTAGTAGACTCTACTCATGGAAAAAACCCCAGCTGAGGTCTCTTCTGAGAAAGAATATGTCATGTGTCTGAAGCTCCTCTATTTGCTCTATTTGTGTTTTTCAGTAGTTGTTAAGATGGATGGGTTCTCTGCTTCATTGTGCACCATAGTTAAAGCAAGTGAAAATTAAATGTTGACTCAGTCTGATTAAAATATAAATCTAAATGCAGCTTTGAGAGAGAGAATCAAAGAGTAAGAAATAAGATTTCTTAAACATTTACATAGACAGTTTGGAAATAATATCAGCTTGGGCATCCCTTCCTAGACATGGATGTGCAAAAGAACTTAGGAGAAGTTAGAACACAGTCAAGAGTAGTCGTTTACATGGGAACTGGGTAGGGGTCGCAGCTGTATTGTGAAGGTATTATTCCTTACCACGTTTCTGTGGTGTTATTCATCACAAAATATGTCCTATAAATGTGTGGCTATATTATTTTAAATTAATTTATTGAAGACACTGCTGAGAACTCCCATTTTAGATTACTTTATTTTCTCAAATAAAAATATTTCAGATTATACATAGAAATTAAAAGGGAAGGAAGGAAAAATAACCTTAATTATCAGCTTTTCTTAAAACTAAGGAATGGTAACTCGATTGCTCTTGATCAAATGGTAGTCCACGTGTTCATGGAATGGCCAGCAATGTCCATGTGCAGCAAATAATGTTAACTCCCCAGGGATGAGCTTGGTTGGAGGTGACTGAAATGTCTCATGCCCTGCAATGAGAACATGAATGGCGCAGCTATTTCGATATAATAGAGTATAACATACTCTATTATACTTCCTTGGCAATTTCATTTGGATTTCATCATTCAAAATGGACATTTTGCCAGTCTCTCAAATTCCCAGAATTCTTGTAGGTGCAAAGTCAAAAATCACCACCCTGTGTGTCCAGGAGAGAAGCAAGGAACACCGGCATGTTTCTCATAGCCTGCAGTGGAGCTTTTCCCGAATCTTCTACTCTTAATTGTAATTAGACTTGTGCTCTCAGTGATATCATTATGACCCATGGAAGGACAGCAAAATTATACCACAATGATAAGTGGAGAATGACAGCTCTGAGTCATAGTCAATTTCTCTTTCTTAACTGAAATAATCAGTGATTCTTAAAACATCAATTGAATAGAAATATGGAAGATTTGATTTGTTCTTGATAGGTTCTGAAATAGCTAAACCATGACATAGCTGCAGAATTATTCTTGTCATTTTAAGAATGGATTCAGATGAACCAGTTAGTGAACAGCTTCATTGTTTGACAGTTATCATGATCACTGAAGAAAGAAAAAAAAAAAGATAAAATCAACCCTCCCTGGTAGAGCAGCGGGTTAAAGCAAGCACTAAGAAGCCAAAGCCACTTCAGCATGAGTTCAATCCCCGCCTGCCCCGGAGGTGACCCACATGGCGCGGCAGACCTCTTCTGACCCGCCTGCTGCTCCCCTCAGCAGTGCATTTGTCAGTCAGCCTGTTCTGCTCCCCACTCTGTCTCTGTTGAATCCTCTCACCGCCCCTGCACCTCTGGCCTATACCCCGGGTATGTATGCATAAATAAATAAATCTTTATAAAGAAATGAAGAAACTGTCAGCTCACATGTTCTTATAAGCTAAGTATGAACATCTCTGCCATGGACATAGGTTATTTTTCCATCTTTTATAACCAGTGGATCAATTTGCTAGCAAATCTCACCGAGTTCTCATTTCACCAGCTTCCAGATCCTTCTACAGAGAGAGACAGATATGAAGGAAGAGATTGTTTTCTACAAGTGGTGTTAACTAGCATATAAGAAAATAAATGTTTTTATTTTGCAAGAACCTGCTGAAAAATCTGAAGTGTGTGTACATAATGCTTTTATGATCGAAAGTCCTGGCAAGTATCCAGCCATATAATGGCTTTATTGCACTATTTTTCAGTGCATTCTGCCTCGACCTTGTATGCTGTGCAGCAAACATAAGCCAGGATAACTAGTCAAATTGTAATAAAATGTTCATGCAACAAATGAATGGATGAAGATGTAGCCTGTGATCATCTTTTCCATGCATCATCCTGAAAAACATGTGTGACTGTGGTCACTGACAGCTCACTGACTGGTACTGTCCCCCAAAAGGGACAAAATCAGGACACTCTGGCAAATATAAACACATGTAATGATTTAAAACTCTTATTAAATGTATTTTATAGACTTTATTATTGCAATTATTGAAATAGTAACTCTTCAAATGTTAGACATTTCATAGTTTAATTGTAAAAATGATCAATAATGACAAAGAATGTGTGTGCAAATGGTAAAATAATGGGGAGTCATTTAGAGGGATTTAAAGAGTCAATTAGACAGTCATTAGTAGAACTAGTTTGCAATTGAATGAGGCTAGTTTTTAAAGTGTCTTAAGTATATTACATTTCTAGTATTTTTAATCTGTTTAGAAGAAAACATTTATATAATGTCATATTTTAAGCAAAGAATTAAGAAACCAATTTTAAAAAAAAATTAAGCTGATAGGGCCCTCCTTGGTGGTGCAGCGGGTAAAGCACTGCACTAAGAAGCTAAAACCACTTCAGCATAAGTTCGATCCCCACCCCAAATGTGATCCACATGGTGCAGCAGACCTCTCCTGACCCGCCCGCTGCTCCCCTCAGCAGTGTACTTCATCAGGCAGCCTGTTCTGCTCCCCAGTCTGTCTCTAGTGAATCCTCTCACTGCCCCTGCACCTCTGGCCTGTATCCCAGTTCTGTATTCATTAAGAAATAAATAAATATATAAAAAGCTGATCAACATCTAGCTTTAGGTGTCAAAGACCAAGGACTATCATGAGAAGGAAGAGGGGCCAAGTGGTCCCCAACACCTAGAAAAATCTGGCAAGCCATCTCAAATGTCATATTATGATTGATTTATTGATAGGTAGGTAAGGAGAGAGCGAAAGACTTGAACAAGAATCAGTATAAGCAATTCAAAATCCATGAAAAGATAATTCTAACACTGAAATTAGAAAAAGACTTCACTATAAAATAGTCCTATTGTAGTGCTTTTGGAAGGGGCAACTTTATGGCAAAAATCCAGCACAGAATAAATATTTACCATCTGTAGGATTCCAAAATTAGACTGCATAAAATGTACAGGTAAATGTGTGTGTGTGTGTATGTGTGTGTGTGTGTGTGATTGTTTTCCAAAGTGTACAAAGCATAGCTCTGGAGATTGCCACAATGGTTTCAAACAGCATGTACATATTAAGTAGCACAAGTCACACAGCAACTTGTGCTATTGTCTTGCTGATCAATATGATTTAAATCAATAGCAAGTTTCACCAAGGTGATATGGAGTCCTCAGTGCCAGCTCTCTGGCATATGGTAAATTTCCTTTAGTAAACAAATAACAAACTGCAAGAAGACCATAAATAGGCAGCCACTTCTCCCTGGTAATAAGTCACAAATTGAAGTTTGGGTTAAGTTATTTCAGCCAGGGTTTCCTCAAAGCACATGTCTTCCTCTGCTTGAACATGCAACAAAGAAGTTGACTGATATCAGACATGTTATTTGTTTTCTTGGTCTCATACTTTCCTCACGATGCTCCTCCCATGAGAAACACCTGAGTTTTGGTACCTGACACAGGTAAAATTGAAAGGAAATTCATGGGATGCTAAAGTTTCACTGTACATTGTTTTCCTTCACATTTCTTCCTTCAGCTAGACCTGCTGTTATCCAAGGCAGAGATGCCCACTGAACTGTGAGGTAATTTCCCCTCATTTCTGTAACTCAGAAACTGGTCATGATGGCATCAGTATAGGACAATTCCTTGTCACCTTCCAGAAAGAATGGTCCTCTCTGCCACTTCATATTTATAAATTGAAATGACACATAACATATTTCACTCGTATGAAATCACATAAAAATATGTTCATTAAAAGAAGCTAATCATATTTTTCAAAACATGTATGATGGATATCAAGGGATTTTTTTTATATATATAATAGTTTATTTTTACATCATTTGTGCCTTTTTCCATCTCAGTTGTACTCCTCGTGGGCTTCCTACAACCAATTCACTATGTGCCATCACCTTAGTCCCATGCACTCCCCGCCCCCCACCCAGCCATTTTTGATCCCATTCCCCACTCCACCCCCATAAAAGGACCCGCCCCATGCACACACCAGACTGAAAGGAACCCGCACGTGCTCACGTGGCTCTCCCCGGTGACATCCCTTGCCTGCCTCAGTCTGGGGCCGCAGTGTCTCCAGGAAGTCTGTCTCAGCAGCCAAGGTCATGGTCAGGGGCACCCAGGGTCCCACAGCACTTGCCCGTTGCTCCGATTAGTACCTAACATGCCATGGACCTGTGGTTTCCATGTCGGTTTCCCTGAAAAACAGTGTGAGGGGCCGGAGGACAGGACCACGCTGCTAATTGTCTGAGAATCTCTCGCCACACAGGGGGTGGCTGTGTAATAAAGACCTGGGGAATGAACGGAGGACCAAAGCCCTCCCCAAGCCCACTGCATGCTCCTGCTTGCAGAGAGGGGGAATTCCCTCAATGTCTTCTATCCATGGCGGGAACCCTGGGCGGCTAAGTGTATTGGATTTTTAAAAAAAAAAAGGCTAAAATGAATCTTGTGAGGAAAGCCAGGTGAAATCAAACTCTAGCTTCCTCTGTTTAAAACCCTTGCCATGGAGCATCTCCTGTTTTCAATTTCTTAGCTGAGCATGCTACCGGTACAGAGAACTCCCCTCTGCTAACAGGCTAGCGTTTTGTCATTTAAATAGAACCCTCTTCCAACAGTGGGGTAAGGGAAATGCACTGGACTATGGTGATGGCACAAGGGTGATTTGGTGATGGGAAGCCCAAGGGGACTGCAAATGAGGTGGAAAAATGCACAAAATGATGCAAAAATAAACTATTATATTATTCATTGAAAATAATACACACACACACACACACAAAATAGGACCCTCTTCCCACTTGCTTTCAGGTTTTTTTTCTCTCCTTCAAGGACACCTGCACCCCCATGTTTACTGCTGCTGCATTTACAATAGGGGAAACATGGGAGCAACCCAAATGCCCAAAAATAGATGAGTGGATTAAGAAAATGTGGTACATATGCACAGTGGAATATTACACAACAATCAAAAAGCTAAACTCTTGCTTTTTGCAGCAACATGGATGGAGCTGGAAGGGATCACGCTTAATGAAATAACCTAGAAAGAGAAAGAAAAACACCAGAAGATTTCACTCAAAGCAGGAGAATAAGGGATCAGGGAAGAAGAAAAAAAGAGAGCGAGACTAACAATTGTAATAGAGTAAAAATGAAAACAATGAACAACTATAAACCAGAGACATTTTATGGGCATGGGAGGGGGAAAGGGTTCAGAACTGGGGGTGGGGGCGGGAGGGGGAAGGGTGCACTGGACTGTGGTGATTACACACAGGTGAATTGGTGATGGGAGGCCCATGGGGATTACAACTGAGTAATCTGAGATGGAAAAAGGCACAAAATGAAGAATGATGTTAAAAAAAAAAAAAAAGAAAAGAAAAGAAAAGAAATAAAGAAATAGGATCCTCTGTCACTTTCCCCAAGTTTGTCAGCAGCTGGCATGTATGAAATTACCACAAATAAAAGAAGGCGGGATAGAAAAGTTCAGAGGGAAAGAGGTGAGACAGAAGGGCAGCCACGGGCGTGGGCCCGCAGGGGGTGAGGACTGTGGGCCGCGTCACATGGGGAGCCTGGTGCCTACCCAGCCCGGGGAATGTGTGTGTAGTTAGCCCTGCCCCTTTGTGATTTCTTCGTGGCCGGGTGACCCTGTAGAATCTTTCTGATGTGTTGTGCGCAATGGGCTTCTCACCCAGCGTAATATCGCACCTGTTCGTGCCACGTGAAGCAAAGGCAGAGAGCTTCCTGCACAGCCTCTCCCAGTCCCCATTCTTTCTCCTCACAGAGAAATTCCATTTCGGCAAGAAAGAGGGAACAAGGGATTTCCCCAAGGGAAAGCGAGTGAGGAGCTGGCTGTGGGACAGATCTCCACTCGGTGAACAGAACGGTTCCCTCTGAAATGTGGTAAACAGCTGTCAGCCTGGAGCCGCAGCCAATAAAGAGCTCTGAGGGGCATGGGCCCATTTGCTTTGGGGGATGATCCAGTTTAATAGCAATATCGGGGAGGGACCAGAAGTGCATCTGGATGAAAAAAACTGAAAGAGTGAGTTTGAGGAAAGTGGGGTGAGGAGGGACATTGATAATACTTAGGGAAGAATTAGAGACTTAAAAGAGGAGACTTCTGGTGGCGCAGTGGGTTAATGCACTGGTGGTGCAGTGGGTTAATGCACTGCAAAAGAAGCTTAAGCCACTTCCCCATGAGTTCGATACCCACCTACCCCGGAGGAGATCCACATGGCGCGGCAGACCTCTCCTGACCCGCCCGCTGCTCCCCTCAGCAGTGCACTTCGTTGATCTGCCTGTTCTGCTCCCCACTCTATCTCTGGTGAATTCCCTCACCCTCCGCATCTCTGGCCTGTACCCCAGTTCAGTATGAATAAATAAATCTTAAAAAAAAAAAAGAGGAGACTTCTGGGTGACTCCGGCTCAAGAGGCCACCTAGGTCCCTGAGTCATCGTAACATTGGACTTCAAGCCTAGTGAGGCTTCTGGCGTTGTATAATGCCTGTTTTAACTGTAGAACCCTAGATCAATCCGAGAGCCTTTCTGTACTTCATCAGATGCAAAAGAGCAGCGATCTTGAATTAGTTGCTTTATGTCTAATGACATTTCCCATATGATCCTCTCTCCCCTAATTAAAGCAAGCTAGGCTTAATCAACACTACTTAATCAGTAGGATTCGATTATCTCATAACTGTGAGTTGTCCATTTCTGGACATCTGAAAGAGGAGGAAGCATCTCTGAGGTGTTGGTAGGGTTTGCCTGCAATGAGTCTAGCAGACTTGGGGTGCCAATGCCCCTCTGGTCTTAACAAGCTGTGAACAAAGGATTTGATTGTTTGTAGTGCCATGCTTTCATTTTACATTTTAAATGGGTTTCAACTTAGTAGCATTTTTTGGAAATGCCAAGTAGCATTTCCTGGTGTAAATTAAAATGCATATGGACAACATACATTATTAAGAATTCCTGAATGGGCTCCATGAACATGACAGATCAGGCCACCACAGGCTTCTGTAACCACAGCACCATCTCTCTAGGGCACAGGGTGTGTTAGGATAGGACTCCACGTGGTACAGGTCAGGGTCTGTCTCTGGTTGGGTTAGCTGGATAATTCTTTTTTATTGAACATGGTTTTCATTGCATTCTATGCCCATGGCTTTAGAGTCTCAATCGGATGCTGTAAAGTTAATAAAAGAAAAGAGCGTTTGATGACACATTCTCTCCTTCAGCTCTGCAGTAACGGTGCATTCAGGGTGGTGCCCTCTAGTGGCGAAACACTCTAATTACACTTTTCCCTTTCTAGAAGGAAAATTCCATGTATAGCCCCCCTGGGATCATTTTTGTGTGGGATCTACCCGAACTTTCAAATCAGATGTTTCTTTCACAGTCTTTTTCTCATAAAGAACACGAGACTTGAAGGGTCCTTTCTAAGGGGTCCCCAGATTCACCATTGTCTCAGTTTTGCAAATTTGGGAATTTATTTTGGAGTTCCAGTGTTTTATTATGGGAAGGCCAAGTGCTCACAAAATGAAACAATACATCCATATGTGCTTAACTGGCCTTAAATTATCAATTTATATTATTAGTAAAATAGTTTTAATCATTTAGTGTATTGAATGTCCACACCAGTATTGATAGGAAAATACACCTCTAAATAATAGATAAATGTGTATATATTTTAAAAGGAAAAGTTTCTTCTATATTTCTCCACCTTATCAATCATCCCTGACAGTTATCCAGCAGCCTTTTCAGAACTCATACTGTACTATCAAATAAAAAATCTAGCTGAAGTCTCAATAATTTTCTTAAGCTTATCTTAAATGCACTCAGAGACAGTACAGTTCCTAGACTGACATAAAATAAATTTTTAATGGTTTAAAAAATAAATAACTTCATAAGACAGAAATGCCATGATAAGAAAGCACAAGGGTTATGTCCCAGCACTATCAGGCTATAGCCAGCCACTGCTGCATGAGTTCGATCCCCAGTCTTGGAGCTGACCCACAGGGTGCTGCAGACCTCTCGTCTTGCCCACTGCTCCCCTTCCCTCCCCACTGCCTGTTCTGATACCCAGTATGTCTCAGGTGAATCCTCTCACCCCCACACCTCTGGTCTACACCCCAGCTTTTGTATGCATAAATAAATAAAAATAAATCTTTAAATAAAAGGGAGAAATCTATCTAAAAGGTAAACTAAAAGTATGGCACTACAAACAATTCGCCCCTTTAGGTCTGCCTCTGTACTAACACTATATAGTCAAAAATTGCTAATGGGTAGGCTAGAAAGAGCTCGTGCAACTCAACAAAAACAAAGCAAACAACTCAGTCAAAGAAGAAACGGACAGCAGAGATAAAAAGATACTTCTCCTGGGCCCTCCCTGGTGGCACAGCAGGTTAAAGCACAGCACTAAGAAGCTTAAGCCACTTCCGCATGAGTTCGATTCCCGCCTGCCCCGGAGGTGACCACATGGCTGGCAGACCTCTCCTGACCCACCCACCGCTCCCCTCAGCTGTGTACTTTGTCCATCGGCCTGTTCTGCTCCCCACTCTGTCTCTGGCAAATCCTCTCACCCTCCACATCTCTGGCCTGTACCCCAGCTCTATATGTATGAATAAATAAATAAATCTTTTTAACAAATAAAAAAAAGATACTTCTCCAAAGGAGAAATGCAAATGGCTAACAGCATATGAAAAATGTTCAGCATCATTTATTATCAGGGAAATGCAAATCAAAGCCACCTCACATCTGAGAGAAAGGCCCATATTTTAAAAACTAGAAACAACAAATGCTGATGAGGTTGTGCTAAGATGAAGACTCTTACACTACTGGTGGGAGTGTAAACGGGTCCAGCCACTATAGAAAGCAGTGTAGAGGTTCCTCAGAACACTAAAACTGGAGCTACCATATTCCTCTCCTAGGAATCTACCCAAAGGACACAAAAACACTAATTCAAAAGGACACCTGTACTCCTGTGTTTATTGCTGCACTATTTACAACAGCCAAGATAAGGAAAGAATCCAATTGTCCCAAAATTGATGACTGCATTAAGATGCGGTCTATATACAGAGTGGATGACTATTCAGTGATCAAAAAAGATAAACTCATGCCATCTGCAGTAACATAGATGGAGCTGGAAACGAGTATGCTAAGTAGAATAAGCCAGAAGGGAAAAGTTAAATATCAGAGGGTTTTGTTAAGGGGAAAGGATGTCCTAAAGGAACTCTGCAGAGTTTTGTGGACTCCATCCCCTCTTCCAGTGACTGGAAACTCCAACTTCCAGCAGTATCAAGGAGAGAACTGTGAGGACCCAAGGGCGGAGCTAAGCAGCATTCTGGGACTTTGGGGGATAAATAGGGAGCAATTTTCAAAGTCTCTGGGGGAAAGACAGTGACTCTCTACAACCATGTTACTGGGGTCTGTCAGTATGTTACTAGCGCTCCAAGTCAGCAGAGGTGGTAAGATAGTCTAGTTACGTTGTTTCTCTCTCTCTCTTTCCCTGGGTTGTTTCTTTTCCTTTCTCCTCTTTGTAAATAAACCCATTGTTGACCCTTTTGTGTGTGTCTGCAGAACACCTAAATTTTAAGCACGTGGGTGAGGACCCACAAAGAGGCAGCCCAGTTCACAATGGTTAACACTGTAACAGTTTCACTTATATGTATGTTTGGGATATAGAGAAACAGAACAAAGGGTCAGGAAAAAGAACTTGCAGGCTCCCCCCCAGATCTGAGACATCCAGCAGGGTAAGGGGAGCGGGGCGGGGGCAAATAGGGGAGAAAAGAGCACAAGGGACTGTGGTGCTGGATCATGGGGTGCTATGGTGGTGGGAGAACTAAAAGGACCACACTGGAAGGGAGAAGTCAAATACGGCCCCAAAATGAACAATGACATAAGAAAATAAATAATGAAATAAAAATGTTCCCTTAAATGCCAGTGTAGGAGATTTGCGAGGAGAAGTGATGAGGAGGAGAGGGGCACAGAGGGTGACACCGAGTGAGAAGACGGGGTTCGTACAGGCAGCAGGCATTGTGGTTCTTACACGAGGGGCAGGAATAAAGTGCATTCAGGCAGGAGCAGGAGGAATGAGCTTCTTGGCTGTACTCACAGGTATTGATGTCACCTGAGCCTCCAGAGAACCATGACTATGGAACTGCTTCTGTCTGTACCAGCCAGAGCTATCGGGAAGTGCTGGCTTCCCAGAGACATCACACTGTCTTCCTAAACTCCTACCAAGCAAATCCATCCCCTTTCTTTTCTTGCAACACCCTGTACTTTTCCTGGAGGACGTATTTATTTCAATGTAAACAGAGTATGTGTGTCCTCTGGTAGACACTCAGTTCAGCAACCTGGTACATTTGCAAATATATAACCCTTGTCTGGATGGGTTGCTCAGTTCGTGTTTGTTGAATGAATAAATGAAAGCTCCAGGTGATCAGAGCATCTCAATGTTTCTCCAGGTAAACACTTCCACAGGATTTTGTTCTTTCCTTCCAGCCTACTTGCCTCTGATGTGAACCTAGTAATCAAGGTGTTCGTGTAAAGTTTAAAAGGCCCCAATTTGTCCCAGATCACAAAAAGCCAGATGTACTCTATGGAAAGACCTCCAAAATTGCTAACATTTGGTGAACATTTCCAAATCTTTCCATATAGGCAGTCCCAGTCTAAGCAAACATGCATAATACTTCACAGATTTGATATATAATCACTCAGGTTAATTTGGATATTTATGTCTATTATCTCGTTTGTCTGCTTAACTTATAATAGATTCTATCAGTGGTATCTTAAAGTTTGTGAACACAAGACATAAAACAGAAAAAGATAGAAAGCTTTACATTTCTCTTTATTGACTACATGATACAAAAACTGAAATGACTTGTAGGAAC
>NW_004567106.1:64559969-64564618 GCF_000260355.1 Condylura cristata | reverse complement strand
ACTTCATAACTCTCTTCTGTTTTCCAAGAAGTTTTCTCCTTGTCAAGTGGTCTTGGTACTAGAAATCCATGGAGATTATGTTCCTTCTCTTAGAAGAAAATTCACATCCTGGATGACTTTTAAAAGAACACAACACATATACTTACACAATAGACAACAGTCTAGTTGTTTCCTATACAGCTAAACAACTTCTGACCATGTGATCCAGCCACTGCTGTACCCACAAAAGTTGAAAACATATGTCCGCATAGATAATTACAGCTTCTTTCCTCAGAATTGGCAAGTCTTGGAAGCAACCAAGATATCCTTCAGTGAAGACTAAAGAGCTGGCGTGGTATCCAGGTCATGGGTACTTATTCAGCACTAATAGAAAACATGAACCATCCAGCCATATAAAGACTCAGAAGAAATTGAATCACATTACTAAGTTCAAGAAGCCAGTCTGAGGAGACCACATGCTACTCTGGAAAAGGCAAAACTCCACAGCCAGTAAAAAGATAAGTGGTGAGAGAAGTTGTGGGAGGAGGAGCCAATGGGTGGACTTGAGATTTTCAGGGCTGCATACTATTCTCTGAGGGCATGGTAACTGATGTGTCATTACATACTTGTCCAAATTAACAGAATGTACAAAACCAGAGTATGAACCTCAATGTAAACTGTGGACTTCAGGTGAGATGTCAATATAGGTTTCTTCTGGTCACAAAGGCACCGCTCTGGAGGAAAGTATTAATCGAGGAGGAAGCTGTGATGGGGGAGGGAGGGGAAGGATATACATAAATCTCAACAGCATCCACTCCATACTCCATGTTGGTTTTTTTTTTTTTTCACTCCATGTTGTTTTTAACCCAATACTGCTTTAAAAAACTGTAAGATTCCTTACATTATTTTTGAAAAATAAAAGGAAATGCTTCCCCAACAGTAATTTCCTGCCCCAGATTGCTTAGCATGGGGCATATATGCTTTTTCATTTTCATCACTGTCAACACCGCCTTCCGCAGGAGGGAAAGGAGCTTTGAGGTCTCCCTGGAGTCAGGGAGGGGTTTGTACAGAGCTCCTCAGTTTACACTGATTCACTTTGTAGGGAGCTGTACCTGCCTGTTTCTTGGAAATTTCTCCCCATAGGGACTCTAAAGTCTGTCCCCCAGTCCAGTGTATCCCCACTGTTGGGGACCAAAGAGCTCCATGCCATTCAGTAACTCATGAGGTTGAAATATTCTAATGAAAAAATTTCTTTACAAAGATTACAATCCCATTTTTATTAAAATCTTTACATCCCAGAAGAAGAAACAACCTGGTGATGAATATGGTGTAAAAACATGGATATTTGTGGAGTTTTAAACCTACAGCCCCCAAAGCAGATACAATGATGTAAACCAATATTACCTCAATAAATACAATTTGGGGGGGGGAAAACTACCTCCAAAATCCTTCTTTCTTTTACTTGCTACACTGTATTTGTGTAATGACCAATTAGTTAAACCACCTTTTTTTCTCAAAACTTCTCAGGATGGCTTAGAAAACAATAGACTTTTGATTGCAATTGTATTGATCTCACTCAAAATTTAACAGGAAAATCAAGGTTCTACAAGGAAAGGGAAAATCCACCTTACAGACATACCTAAACAGAATAATCAACATTGAGAAAATTTAGGTACTGACTAATCTGTTCAGATCAGCACCCACAAACCATCCATGAGCTTGCAACCAAAGTCAGAAAGTCAACAAGTACCAGCAGCTGAGTCTCAACTCCCTGTACCTGGTGTTCAGACCGTAATGGTTTATTCACTGAATCCACGTTCATCTTTGCATTCTAAGAAGGTAGCTAGAGGCTCCCTATCCTGGAACTCAAGCCCTTTTACATCCAATAGACACCCTTCCAGACACCTGCAGGCACTTCCCAACCTAGAAGTGTAACTCTGGTTGGTCAGTTTCCTAAAAAAAAGCCCTCTTTCTTAAATGAAGCCTGTTAACAAGGTACTTCTGGACTTTCTCTGGGCATGTGAAATACACAGAGGAATTTGAGGCCATGAAGATTCTGAGTCTATCCTTATGCAAGTTTCTACATTTCTAACAAGTTTCAGGTGATGTCAATATTGCTGAAACAGGGGCCAAGTTTTGCATAACTACTGCATCTGAGCAAAATTAAGATGGCACCTGCCTTCTCCCTCCCTCCACTAAACAACCATCCTGTGGGGGTCACTGATTATCATACTCATCACTTTGTATAGTCGAAAATTAAGATGCAGAGAAGATATGCTACAAAAGGGAAAGTTACTGAGGTTTTGGGTTTTTTCTCTTCCCTTTTCTCTTTATCACTCGTTGATTTTATTCTAAATGATTATAACTCACTATATGACTTAACAAGTTAACTACAGTAAACATTCAGAAGGATCCTGAATGTTTATATGAACCACAATTCATCAATCAATGCACAGTTGTTCCTGAACCCAAATAGTTGTACTGGCATGTAACAGCTGTCATAGTGCATGGCAGCTATTATGGGGACCATCAACCAGGAGCTTTTGTAACTTTATTTTTTCTAAAGATTTATTTATTTGAGCATAAAGAACTGGGGTACAGGCCAGAGGTGCAGTGGCGGTGAGAGGATTCACCAGAGACAGAGTGGGGAGCAGAACAGGCAGATACATGAAGTATCTGCTGAGGGGAGCAGCGGGCAGGTCAGGAGAGGTCTGCCGCGCCATGTGGGTCACCTCCGGGACAGGCGGGAATCGAACTCATGCTGAAGTGGCTTTAGCTTCTTAGTGCTGTGCTTTAACCCACTGCACCACCAGAAAGGGCCCTCTTTTGTAACTTTTTATGTTTTTTATTCTTCTATACACATATGTGCACTTCATACATAGAAAAATAGATGAAAAAATTGAATAAATATAAAGATACGTAAGTAAGACTCCTCTGTTAGCTCCAAAGTTGAGTAGTATTATTCTCTTTTAGGAGAATCAGGAAAAGGGTGAAATTACACTAATAAGTATAAAAATATGCTTTGTACTATTCAGTATCATATGTGTGTTTAGGTTTAAATGGATATAAAATGGATATCAAAGATAAACATGTATGTGTAGACATATTATCAGAAGTAAGTATAAAGCAACAAATATTTGTAGCCCTCATGCAAGGCCTTAGAATGGACTCAACAGCAGCATCACAGAACAATACCAAAACCACATGACTCAAAGAGATAAATGAAACTCATAAGCTGGTCTGTATTCTGCCCATTTAAAACAATTTAGTATGAGTTTCAAAGTGATAGCACAACCAGGTTCTCATCACACAACCTATTTGCATATTCTTCTGAATGCAAAGTACAAGATTAAAGTGAATTGCTATTTAGCTTTCTTCTCTTGAGTTCTCTGCAGGATCCACCTTTTGCTAACAGGCACAGCAAAGCCCCTAGGGAAGCATTTACAAAATGGGTTGATAAATTTGCTTATGGGTAATACCCTCCTCCCTGAAACAACAAAAATCACCGTGATCATGCAACTAACTCACTTGTTCCATTTAATCAGACAGTCCTATTCACCCTCACTCATTGTGAGTTTGTACACTTTTAATTCGAACGTAATTGTTTTCCTACTTAACATTTTAGAAGTTGGTTCAAATTTGTAGCTAGACTCAGAATTAAGTATCTCTCAATAGTTTGACTCTAAGTCAGCCCTGGGTAGAGCCAGTTCAAAGCTTTAATGCCTTTTTTAGTTATCATTATAGGAATAAAACCCGGCTGTGTTAAATTTTCAAATAAGCTAAAAGGATATTCTCTCTGTTTTAACCACTTTTAATTATCTCTTTGTCTCCTTGCAAGAAATCTGTTTGTATGTGTGTGCCTGAGCACATGTAGTTCACATAATGATACGGAGCTTCACATATTTTGCAAATTAATTTAGTCCTTTCAAAATAAGTAATATGACTTCTATTCTTTTAGCATTATTCTCAAAATAGCATTTAACACTGATTCTTGAATACTGTAAATGCCTGGCACCCTATCAGTTAACTCGCCAAACCTTAATATTCTCCCCTACTAGTTACAGATCCAGTTTTACTTGGATCAATAACTCTGCTAGGACCGGACCCTGCCCTCAATGCCCAATAAATACAATCAACAGCATTTGGTCAAGTTCTAACTCCAACACACTGAATTGACTTATTTCTAAACCGTAGGCACCCCTCTTGAAGACTATTATTCTGAGATTTATTTTTTCAATCTATTATGCTCTGTCAGGTTTGTTTAAGGGAAAAGTAATAGATAGAATTATGATAGGCTCAATCGATGATTTTAACATTGGATCTGAAATGTTATGAATAATATTTTAGAAATCTCATTTATGCCTCATATGTTTCTTGATACATGCATCTGAAAACAATTGCAGAATTTTCTCAAGGCCCAGAGAGCCATGTTCAAGGGAGGAGTACTTCCTTTAGAAAGACAAATTGTAGCCCTCTCTGAGGGGTGCAACAGGTTAGGGTGCAGCACTACAAGCTAGCCGCAGCCACCTCACTGTGAGTTCAACCCCTGGCCCTGGAAGTGACCACATGGGGCGGCAGACCCTCTCCTGACCTGCCCGCTGCTCCCCTCAGCAGTGTACTTCGTCGATCTGCCTGTTCTGCTCCCCACTCTGTCTCTGGTGAATCCTCTT
>NW_004567106.1:64550847-64559414 GCF_000260355.1 Condylura cristata | reverse complement strand
TGTTCCATGTGCCTTCTCCTGGTCTTCATGACCCCCCTTCCTCTCAGTCTCCCTGGTGTTTTTCCTCCCTGCCCAGCCCCAACCTTTTTTAGGGTGAGGCAGGGAACCTGGAACCTCCCCTTTCCCTGGGTGTTACCCTAGCACAAATGGAAGAGAGAAGGGTATGGAGCTTGGGGAAGGGCTGTGTGTGAGAGGGGACAGGCAGGAAGCAGCCATATTTCCCAGTCACCCCAGGATACAGGAAGCAAGGGAGGTCAAAACGCGTGCAGGACACATGTTGAGCTGGGCACAGAAAACAGGAAAAACTCAGAGGCAGCAATTTGGGAGCGAAGGTCCAATATATGAACACAGAAGAAAGGAAAGCTGTTGGAGTGAGATTCAGATGTTAAGAAATGAAGCCGTTGTGAAAATGATTTCAGCTGCCTTGGAAAATATGTTCCTCTTCTCTGTGATATTGAAAATTGCAGTTACTGGCACAGCTGAAATGACTAGACATTTAAATTATCCTACAATCGATAAAAAAGTCTTTAAATAATACCAATTTTATTACTAACAAAGAACTGAATAAACTTGAAAATTTGTTTGCAAATTTTCTGTCCTTAGAATACATTGCAATAAATATATGTAGTCAAAAGTTTATTTCTAAAGCCACTTGAGAAAATCCATTCTCTCTGGGATGAAAACCATCAACATGATGTGCATGAAGTTCATTCATTTACTTTAATTTGTAGGGGCTGCCCTATTTATCTTTTCTATCCAAAGTAAGTAATTTTTAGTTTCAAAATTCTAATTATTTAACAGAGAGAAAACTTGTTTTTGTATCTTTTCCCTTTGGGGTGTCTTTTTTTATAAATATGTACAAGTGTGTTTATATTATATATGCTATACATATATATTTTATATGTATAATATATACATACACACACAGACAGAAGGGTTGCCTGCTAAATGTAATCTTCTGAATCTTGTTTTTTTCTTTTTAAAGTATCCTGGAAATTACTGCACTTCAATTGATGAGACATTCCTTGTTCCTTTTTAAGCCACATGATATCCTAGAAATAGGATATGGACTATTTGGTGGGAATGGGATATTTTTTTTAAAAATAATATAATAGTTTATTTTTACATCATTTTGTGCATTTTTTCATCTCAGTTGTAATCCCCGTGGGCTTCCCATCACCAAATCACCCATGTGCCATTACCATAGTCCAGTGCATTTCTCTCCCCCCACTGTTTTTGATCCCATTCCCCACTTCACCCCCACAAAATGTCTCTAGTATATGGCTGTTCATTATTATTATTATTTTCTCATCTGGTTCATTATACTCCTGCTATGAGAGAAACCATTGGTATTTTTCCTTTTCTTTCTGGCATATCTCACTAAGCATGATCTTTTCCAGCTCCATCCAAGTTGCTGCAAAAGGCATGGTGTTTTGACACAAGCTATGCGACAGCTATCGTCTGACAGATTCCGGGTAGCTCGGGAAAAGCTCTGAAAGATCAGACTTTTCGTACTAACTTATGTTATGACCTCCCTTTTTTGTATAATCGTAATATCAAAATATTCTGAGCAACTTTCAGCCTACAATTGGATTGCCTCAGCTGCATAAGGCCTGCCTGCCCTGACAAGCAAGCACTGCACCAGGGTGAGAAATTCCTCTGAAGTCAAAAGTGACTTAACAACTGGCTGATCAATAAAAGCAAAAGGGCTGTTTCTGCAAAGTCTCTCACTGTCAGATGGAGGAAAACCTAAATCTTATTCTACTCTACTATCTCACCTAGCATTCTATTCAGCTTCTACAGAATTACTCAAACTTCCTACTGTCTGGCTTTAGATATGGAAATTCATCCAGGTTGCCTGTTTTAGAGCTAGTCAAGTTTTTTACCACTACACTTCAAAGCAATCCACAAAAGTATTTCTGGCTAGTCTTTCAGGATTCTACTATCTAGTCTTTAGATAAGGAAATTCACCTACGTCTCCTATTCAGAGCAAATTATGCTTTCTACTGTCTAGACCTCAAGGAAACTTACTTAAAACCTTTTAGCAAGTTTCCTCAAAGTAGGAAACTTACTTAAAACCTTTTAGCAAGTTTCTTCAAAGAACTTTTCCGAAACTTGATTAGCAAGAAATTTCCTCTTCCTGCCTCCCAAGATGTCTCAGGTAGAAAAAACCATCAAATAATAGATAAGGATTAAAGGACTTTATTCTTATCTATCTTCACTATAGTAATATTAGTCTTAACCTTTGGCAACCTATGTATCTGTTCTTTAACCTTGATTTTAGAATGTTATAATCTCAAGTAAAGGTCAAATGACCCCAGACCATTCTTAGAAAAAAGGTGATTGTGATCTCAACCCCTTTTGTATGCTAATGCCATTCCCCTGCCTACTTGAAATGTATAAAATAAACCTCTGCTCAAGGCAGAGCAGGAAGATTTGCACCCAACTCCAACTCCCATGTCTTCCTGGCGCCCGCTCCTCTCCCCCTCTTGGAATCTCCGCACGCCGATGCCTTCCCATCTTAGGGTCCTGCCTGTGTTTCCTCCAGACACCTCAAAAGTTGGAGCTGGTCTCCGAAAGTGTTTCCGTTTTTTGGTTGCTGAGTAATATTCCACTGTGTATATGTACCACATCTTTTTAATCCAATCATCTACTTTTGGGCATTTGGGCTGTTCCATGTCTTTCCACTTGTAAATAAAATAGCAATAAACATGGGGGTACAGGTATCTTTTTGAATCAGTGTTTTTGTGTCTTTTGGGTAGATACCTAGGAGTGGGATTGCTGGGTCGTAGGGAAGCTCCATTTTTAGGAGTTTGAGGAACCTCATACAGTTTTCCATAGTGGTTATACTCACTTCCATTTCCACAAGCAGTGTAGAAGAGTTTCTCTTTCTCCACATCCTCACCAGCATTTGTTGTTGCTAGATGATTTAAGATGTGCCATTCTCACTGGGGTGAGGTGGTATCTCATTGTGGTTTTAATTTGTATCTCCTTATTACAAGTGATGTTGAACATTTTTTCATATGCTTATTGGCCATCTGCATTTCCTCTTTGGAGAAGTGTCTTTTTAGTTCTTCTGCTCATTTTTCTTTTTAAAGATTTATTATATTTATTCGTACAGAACTGGGGTACAGGCCAGAGATGCGGAGGGTGAGAAGATTCACCAGAGACAGAGCGGGAAGCAGAACAGGCAGATGGACGAAGTACACTGCTGAGGGGAGCAGCGGGTGGGTCAGGAGAGGTCTGCCGCGCCATGTGGTCACCTCTGGGGCAGGCGGGGATCGAACTCATGCGGAAGTGGCTTTGGTTTCTTAGTGCAGTGCTTTAACCCGCTGCGCCACCAGGGAGGGCCCCTTCTGCTCATTTTTTGAACGGGGTTGTTTATTTTTGTTGAGTTTCATCAGTTCTATGTATATCTTTGTGATCAATCCTTTATTGCTAGTTTTGTGTGAGAATTTTTTTCCCAATCAGTAGGCTATCTGTTTGTTTTTCATAATGTCTCTTTTGCTGTACAGAGGCTTTTTAATTTGATGTAGTCCCATCTATTTATCATTGCCTTCACTATCATTGCATTGGGTGTTGTATCTTCAAAGATGTTGCTGAAGTGTATGTGTGTAGTGTTTGACCCATCTTTGCTTTCAGGTACTTTATGGTTTCTGTTCTTATGTCTAGGTCTTTAATCCACTTTGAGTTGATTTTTATGTATGGTGTGAGGTACTGATCTTGTTTCTTTTTTTTTTTTTGCATGTAGATTCCCAGTTTTCACAGTACCTCTTGCTGAACAGACTTTCTGTGTTCCATTGTATCTTCTTTGCTCCTTTGGCAAAGATTAGCTTTGGCAAAGATAGACCTGTGGGTTTATATTTGGGTTTTCTATCTGAATCCACTGGTCTGTATGTCATTTCTTGTTCCAGTACCATGCAGTTTTCATTATTATGGCTTTGTGGCATAGCTTGAAGTGTGGGATTGTAATACTTCCAGGGATGGACTATTTTATATTCACCTAAAGCCCTATTCATCAATATCTATAATATTTCTAAACTTTGTGTTTTGTATGGAAGTAACACATTTGATTGACTAGTATCATATTTTGAAATACTTAAGTTATTCCTGATATTTTGACACCACAATGTGAAATGTTCCAGTGACAATCATTTATAAAATGTATAAGCAAATAAATACTTTCTTTAAATAAATTTCTAGAAATGGAATTTCTGTTTTAACACCTATGCACATAAATTGAATGTTTATCTCCACTAATCTGGGTCCTGTTTAACAGCCTATCATATCATATTATATCATAATCCTGATAACACATCCTGGTTAGGCCAACCACTAACATCAGTCTGTCATCATGACTATAGAGTTTCTGCAAACATAAAATGTATAGATGTAGAGACGCTGAATAAGAAATAGCAACAAAAACTATTTTAATTTACGAGTATAGTCTCTACTGTAGAAAAATAGCACTGGGGTCTTATACCATTGATTTGGAGATCCACTTGGTGAAATTTTTGATTAAAGATGCAGTATAAATTAATTTTATCCAGATAGATCGCTTCAATTTAGGTAGTTACAAGAGTATAATTTGAATATTTACTCTGGATTTTTAAAGACACGTCTCTATTTTATATACACTCTCATGCAGAGAGCACCAATCTAGAAATCTTATTTGAAACTGCTGCTAAGTTTCTTAGAAACCTGAGGCTTGATATTACTGGGAAAAGTATTGTGGCTACACTCCACTCACTAAGAAGTCCCCAAAGGGATAAGTTAACTTTGAGTTAAAAGAAGAAATTCAAGGCAGAGAGTTGGGGTTATTATCTTCCTTCCTCTAGACAATCATAAAGACCTTGAAAAATTTTCCCTGAAGGTATATCACCAAAGCCATAGAGCACAGAAGAATTAACTCCAGAAGACTCCACAGAAGGCCATGAGTATAGGAAGCACTGAAGGAAACAGAAATGGGAAGTCATTGTTTTGATTCTGACCAGGGAAGCAAGTAATGAGCCCAGTGCACCCCCAGGGAGCTACAAAGCCATGACTGCTCAGGAACAGGTCAACTAATGCCAAATAGAAGGGCAGGAACAGAGAGAAGAGAGCTACTATTTGCCAAAGGCAGATTCAATGTAATAGTAATCACTGGCCAACAGAAACCACTGTTAATCAGGATTCCAGGGAAACTCCTTGAAGACCCATAATTTAGAACATTAAGAAGAGGAAGGAACTATGCTCTAGTCATTAGAGTTTTACAACTCACAAAATTAAAAAGGTAAGAGGTGGGAAGGAGTGCAGACACACTAAGATACAGGCTGAGTGCATTCCACTGGAGGAGGGAAGAATAACTGTGCTCGACTAGAGATTCTACAGATAAAGACTGTGTCACAGTCAGAATCTCAGCATAGGACCAGACACCAGATTCCCTGATTTTTCAAGAAAAGATAAAAAATCATACATGAAAAAGGCATACTCTTCCATTAGCAACATTTTTTTTTAGATTTATTTTATTTATGCATACAAAACTGGGGTACAAGCCAGAGGTGCAGGGGCAGTGAGAGGCTTCACCAGAGACAGAGTGGGAAGCAGAACAGGCCGACTGACAGAGTACACTGCTGAGGGGAGCAGCGGGAGGGTTAGGAGAGGTCTGCCGTGCCATGTGGTCACCTCCTGGGCAGGGATCAAACTCATGCTGAAGTGGCTTTAGCTTCTTAGCGCTGTGCTTTAACCTGCTGCGCCACCAGGGAGGGCCCAACAAATTGTTTTTTAACTTCTTTCCATTGTATGTAGGTCAGTCAAACATCCTCTCAGGCTCATGTATTACCTCTAATTATCCTTCAGGAAGCTGTTTGCTTCTATAGGACCTTACCAACCTCTTCTCCCAAGAAGAATGGCAGATGCTTAAGAACAATGAACACTACAAAGAAAAACAATTTATTTTTTCTGGAGAATATATAGTTCTGACCTTGGATTGCACAAGTTCTACCACCTCCTAAATTAACCATGTTAGTTCAAAATACACTTCAAATAAGTTTTACTTTGTAAAAAAAAAAAAATACCATAGAGCTAAAATAGGACTATCACTTGCCAAATTTCAAACTAGTTCAGAGTGGTGCAATTCCAGCTTTTTTCATCTTGCTAGTGAAAATGGCACTTGACCAGTTCTTTCATGTCAAAGACGCCCATACAGACCTCTGAGAAATAAAAGGCAAGATCCGTGTCCTGCAATCATCTATTGCTTTCTCTTCCCACTGAGATGCCCAGATATTCTGGTGCTGCATAGATGCAAGTCATTAATTGCAAGATCAGCCCAGTGAGTTTTGAAAACACAAACTGGAGCTGATATTTTATAGCTCCCAGAATAGTATTAAATGCCCTTCTATCCCCTTTCAAAGCTGTTTTTAATCTGAAAGAACTTTCTTTTACAGGATGTAAAAAATCATCCTGTCCCCACCCCATTTCCACAAATACATTTTTTTTTTTTTTAAGAATAAGTGACTTTATAGTTTGAAACATAGTGGTGGTGGTGATCTGGGTCACATTTCTCATTCAGTGGGGTTTCTGATATAACCCCCCTCCCCCAATAAATCTCTAGTTCTCTATTGAAATAGCTGGTAGATAGTCACCAACCTCTATGAATTTTGGTTAGAATGGAAAACGGTAACAATGTGACTGGGAGGTCTTCCCTCCCTGCAGCTCCAGTTCACACATAATGATATAAAAGCTCCTTGCTACTAATTAACTCTCACCTCTCATCTCTGTTCTCTCCTTACTTGTCCTCGGCACCAACAAACACCCAACAGGCTGGCGTCCCAAGCACGTTCGTGACTCACGTATCTGATTATTTAAAGCAGTGAAATATCACACTTGGCACCTCTCCTGAGAGGCAGCTGCTGTGCTGATCTAGTGTATGAGCAGTTGGTGGGCCTGCCTACTGGCAGGCCAAGTCAAAAATAGTGGGTGCCCACGTCAACAGTCAAAACCACACGGTTTCACTGAAATTCCAGAATTTCTGGGACTAACTTGGTCAAAAATGAAGCGTAGGAAAACGCCATGTGCAAGCCAGGCAAATACCCTTGCTAGGTTCGGGCTCCTCTGTCATATAAGCAAGCACAATGAGGTGTGACTAAGCCAAGTCGATGACTGTCAAACACCACAGGAATGACTTATGGACAGAGCAATTCAAAGTAAGAAATTACTTTAACTTTTTACATAAAACAGTGTATCTGCTGTACGATATAGAGACTTCTAAAATACTTCATGGCATGAGGCATCAGTTCTCCAGAGGGAGGCTGACTTCTAGAATTCTTAATGTTCTGGAAGCTAACTGTTCTCCTTTTCCCTGTTGCTGCCCAAGTCACAGCTGTGTTCTGTTACCTATTATTAATGTCCTCCAATGAGTGCCTTGTCTTTTTAATAAATTTACATAGAATTTATGTGAGAAAGAAGTACTTAATTTGATGCAGTTTTATCGATCTTGTCTTGTACATTGTTTCTTAAGCATTCTGTTTAGGAAGCAGTTCCCACTATAAAGGTTAAAATAACCATCCATGTTTTCTCCTAAAAGGTTTATAGCTTTGCCTTTTAGAAATAAATCAAAATTGGTGTGTGTGTGTGTGTGTGTGTGTAGCACAAGATAAGAATTGAAGTGCATTTTTCCCAATGTGATAAGATTGTTAATATTTATTTTCTCACTGACCTCTGAGGCTTAGTAAGATATCACAGAAAGGTCCATTTCTGGCTTATTGATCTTTATTTATAAGGCAGTTAGATGAAGTACAGCAAATGTGTGTAAGTCAGTATCTTATAGAGCAGACTCTTCGAGAAAGTTCTTCTTAGTTTTCTACCCCCTTAGACTTTTAGAATCAACTTGTCAAGCTTCTCAAAAATCTCTGTTGGTATTTTGATTAAAATTGTATTGATCTCTAGCTTAATATGTAGAGGACAGACATCTTATAATACTAGATTTTCTAACTCATGAGTAGTACTTTACATCATTATTCAATTATTTAATATATTTCAGTTTTATAATTTTCTCTATAAAAGTCTGATACATTTTATTATATATATATGTCTATATGTTCATAAACTTTAATGCTATTACAGAGATGATCATATTTAAATTCCATTTGTGTTTTTTGATGGTGTATTAAAATTCATTAATATTTTACAGCCAGCCCGCACTAATAAAATGTCACATTAATTCTAATAACAAGTCTGAAAACATTTTGGACTTTTCTATTTTGGCAATAATATCATGCAAGTCATGATATTTTGTTTCTGCTTTTGTATCTTCTATTGTTTTTCTTTTGAATAATCTTGGCTACACTTAAGACAATAAAACAGAAAATAATGTTGAAGAGAAGCAATTTTGTTGGTCACTTTGGTCTTGTTCCTAATTTAACAGAAAATGTTTCTATTCTCCACTAATAATAGTTTTTTAAAAAACACATTTTAAAACATGGAAGCAGCCCAAATACCCAAAAGTAGATGACTGGATTAGAAAGATGTGGTACATATATACAATGGAATATTACTCAGCAACCAAAAAAGAGAAACACATGTCTTTT